>NC_142947.1:30914134-30939134 GCF_046866305.1 Octopus bimaculoides | reverse complement strand
GCGGCCATGGAAGTTTTGTTGTTTCTTCATTTTAAGTATCGTCTCATATCAGCCATGTTTCCGTAGCTTGTTTTGTACAGCAACCAATGAAAGAAGCAAAAGAATAAGAACAAGAGAGTTTGCCACAGGTTTTTTCCATTCTTTTTCTTCTTTTCTTCCTTTTACTTCTTTCTTTCTTTCTTTCTTTCTTTCTTTATTTCTTTCTTTCTTTCTTTCTTTCTTCTTCTTCTTCTTCTTTCCCTCTCGTCTTTCTTTTTTACTTACTTTTCCATATATTTCTAATTCTCTCACGCAGTTCTCTCCATATTCCTGATAATCATTCGCTTTTCCTTTTTCGTTTCTCTCTCTCTCTCTCTCTCTCTCTCTCTCTATATATATATATATATATATATATATATATATATATATATATATATATATATACATATATATATATGTATATATCCATATATACCATATATATATTAGAGCGTTCTATCATTTTGTGTTGATACATAAGTACATATGTCTATATAAGTGTGTATGTGTGTGTGCGTGTGTGTGCGTGTGTATGTGTGTTTGTGTGTGTGTGTTTGTGTGTGTGTGTGCGTGCGTGCGTGTGTGTGTGCGTGAGTGTGTGTGTGTGTGTGTGTGTATGTGTGCACGCGCGTGTGCGTATTTAAGTATGTATGTATAGTTGCATATACCTAGCTTCCTCTCTGATATATAAAGAGAGAGGCAGGTGGGGGATGAAAGAGAAGGAACATGAACTGATAGATAGATAGATAGATAGATAGATAGATAGATAGATAGATAGATAGATCTTCGAACGTTCAGATCTTTACGTATGGTTTTCTCCTAGATTCATTACACCTAGTCAGGATCCAATTAAAGCATACGTAGCACAGATAACTGGATTCTTAAAACTGCAACACCCTTCGGGCCGTCCGCCATAACAACAGCTATTTATCTCTGCTCTATAATATACTCACAACTTGTTTGCGACTTTAATGGAAACAAATGATGTAGGTAATCTTGAATGTTAAACAGAGTTAAAGCTTTTAACCGTAATACAACTGAGATTTCGTTTCCTCTTTCCTTTTCATTTTTGTTCGCCATTTTGTTTTCCATCTCCTTTCTTCCTTTCTATCTTTGCTTCTTTCCGTCTTCCTTTCTTCTTTTCTTTCTGTCTTGTATATTTTCTCTTTAATCTTTTTTGCTCTGTTTTGTTTTGTGTTGTTTCGTATCTTTTTTTTTCTTTCTTTCGTTTCATTACCATTCTTTTCGATTCTTTTCTTTCATGTTTTTCTTTTTCTTTTTCGGATTTCTTCCATCATCCTTTCCACTACACGCTCTCTACATCTTCCGTATGTTCTCGGTGCCAGCCTGTGTGTCTGTATCTCGGTCTGTCTGAATGCTTCTACGTTTATCTCTCTGTTTGTGTATGCTTGTCTATTCATGTAAGTACGAATATATATACATGTGTGTGTGTGTGTTTATGAACGTACGTATTTATGTATATGTATAAACATACATTATATATATATATATATATATATATATATATATATATATATATATATATATATATATATATATATGCACACACCCACACACACACACATACGCACGAACACACACATTCACATGCACTTTGTGAGGTTATAGTTTCAGATAACATAGTTTCATGTCCTGTCTCTTTGGCCATTACATTTCTCAGACCGAACTGATGGAACAGATCTTCGTGGCCGATTTTAATCAGTCTAATACTCCAAACTTCTGGTCTGTCTTGCATACGGACATGACATATTAAAAGAATATTAGAATATTGTAAATTAACAGAAATAATTCAATAGGACTTCCATTTTGCGAGTGTTCGCATACGTACACACAGGACTATAAATGAACACGCAGATGAATATATGTATGTCACAGACACACCTGAATACTAACATGGCTGAAGCAAAAACTCATTGGAAATTTATTATATTTACTATAAAGAATATTCACCAATTAACATACGCACATTTGATTGCATATACACATATATTTGCACCGGAGAACAATACACACATACACAATGTGTGTGTTTATATATATATATATATATATATATATATATATATAGGTAAAATCGAACACGCATACACATACATATATATGTAGATATATACATACATGAGACATATGTACATCATACATACATATATATTCTTTTACTTGTTTCAGTCATTTGACTGTAGCCATGCTAGAGCACCACCTTAAAGGATTTTAGCCGAAGAAATCAACCCAGGACTTATTCTTTGTAAGCCTAGTACTTATTCTATCGGCCATATTTGCGAACCGCTAGGTAACAGGGATGTAAACACACCAGCATCGGTTGTCAAGAGATGGTTGGGGGACAAAGACAGATACCTACAATAGATAGATAGATAGATAGATAGATAGATAGATAGATAGATAGATAGATAGATAGATACGACGGGCTTCTTTCAGTTTCCGTCTACCAAATCCACTCACAAGGCTTTGGCCGGCCCGAGGCTATACCAGATGACACTTGCCCAATGTGCCACGCAGTGGGACTGAACCTGAAACAATGTTGTTAGGAAGCAAGCTTCTTATTACTTATTTCTTATTTCTTTATTGCCCACAAGTGGCTAAACATAGAGAGGACAAACAAGGACAGACAAATGGGTTAAGTCGATTACATCGACCCCAGTGCGTAACCGGTACTTAATTTTTCAACCCCGAAAGGATGAAAGGCAAAGTCGACCTCGGCGGAATTTGAACTCAGAACGTAACGGCAGTCGAAATACCGCTAAGCATTTCACCAGGCGCGTAAACGTTTCTGCCAGCTCGCCAAGCTTCTTACCCCACAGCCACACCTGCGCATATATTATATATATATATATATATATATATATATATATATATATATATATATATATATACATATATATATATATATATATATATATATATATATATATATATATATATATATATATATATACATATATATATATATATATATATATATATATATATATATATATATATATATATATATATATATATATATATATATATATATATATATATATACAATTAAACCTTGGGAGAGGCATTATGCCGGTAATAAACACACGCACTGGTTCAGTCCTTTATTAATTTATATAGTTTTTGTTAAATTATTTCATTGCACTCTTGCAATCTCTTCAGTAACTTGTCTCTCCACTTCCATTTATTTTGAATATATGATCTGGCGTTGTTTTGGCGTTGTTTCGAAACTGTTTGGTATGAGCATGTAAGTGTGTGCAAGCTCGTATGTGTGCACGCTCATATGTGTGCACGCACTTATGTGTTCGTGCTTATATGTAAGTATGTGCGTCCATATGTGTGTTTGTAACAATTTCGTTTATATCAGATCAGATAGAGACTTTTTAATTAATTTATTTACGTTCAAAGGATTAGTAACAAAACAAACAAAAAGACAAGTTCCAGGGAGTAATGTTTGTGGACGCCACGCCACACGGAGAACTGGCCCGCAGATTTCGAAAAATCCTCAAAAGTACCAAGTTGAGGATAAATGTTATAGAAAAACCAAGGAGATCAATTAGATCAATAATATGTAAAACATATCCCTTCAGAAGAACAAGGTGTGTTGAGGAGAGTTGCATTGTGTGCAAAAATAGTCCTGGTGCCAACTGCAAAGCCAGAAATGTAGTCTACAAAATAAGCTGTATGGATGGTGAGTGTAAAAACAGAAACACCACATACATAGGTGAGACGGCAAGAAGTTTGGCTGAGCGTGTAAACGAACATTGGAGGGACTATAATAATCAAAAACAAACCTCGGTGCTCTACCAGCATGCCAAAGAACAACATGGTGGTGTACTGGACAGAATTAACAAATACAGGAGTCGGTCCTCATAACTGAAACGCAACCAATTTTAAACACCAAATACACGTAGATGAGGGCCTTACAATTGCCCATGGTTGCATGTGTTGTTCACACATATGATGCGGAATATGAACGTAAATAAATTAATTAAAAAGTCTCTATCTGATCTGATATAAACGAAATTGTTACAAACACACATATGGACGCACATACTTACATATAAGCACGAACACATAAGTGCGTGCACACATATGAGCGTGCACACATACGAGCTTGCACACACTCACATGCTCATACCAAACAGTTTCGAAACAACGCCAAAACAACGCCAGATCATATATTCAAAATAAATGGAAGTGGAGAGACAAGTTACTGAAGAGATTGCAAGAGTGCAATGAAATAATTTAACAAAAAACTATATAAATTAATAAAGGACTGAACCAGTGCGTGTGTTTATTACCGGCATAATGCCTCTCCCAAGGTTTAATTGTATTTCTTTCACCACACGTATCCACATCAATAATCTTGCACACGAAATACACATACGAAATATATATATATATATATATATATATGTATATGTATATATATATATATATATGTATATATATATATATATATATATATATATATATATATATATATATACAATCAGTAAACAACCGAAGACATTGAAGAAGATTCTCACCAATACCAAACTATTCTCTAGAACAACGGACGCAGGAGTCGCAAAGTGTGGTCACCCTAATTGCGGAACATGTCCCTATCTGTTGGAAGGATTGAAATTCCATTTCAGACAAGGGCAAATATTCAAAATCAAATCTAACTTCACTTGCGCCTCCCAAAACCACATTCGCATTATCAGATGCTCGGGCTGCCATCAAAACTATATTGGTTCGACAGGAAATTCGATTCAAAAGAGATTTACGGTCCACAGATAACAAATTTCCTCCCCACAATATCGCCAAATATACCTCAGTCGAATGTGCAGAACGATTACAATCACAATTCGTAATTTTCCCATTTTATCAACTTGCCTTCTGGACCTCAACGCAAGTAAGACTGAATAAAGAAGCCTCATTTATCCAAAAATATAAACCAGAATTAAATATGAACCTATATTAAAAATAAAGGTCTTACGCCACCTAACGTAAGATATAAGCCAGAATAAAATAGAGAAAACAAAAAAGCAAAAAAATAAAGATTTCAGATTTACCTCCCCTATACTGCAAAATTAATGAGTGAAAATTATCTCCCCTAGCAATATACAACCCCCACCACCACCACCAGCAATATATTTTTTTTCAACTCTCAGCTTGATGAGCACTATCAAACCGGGCCTTCCTTCAACTATGTTGAAAGAACAAAATCTTATCTTGCATAATATTGTATATCTTCTTTATTATCGTGGCTCTAAGATACTCTTAAATCCTGTAAAACAAATTTTCTGTGTTTTTTCATCTTTTTCTTTATATATATATATACACATGTATTCCAAAATGTAACTACACATGGACTGTTGGCGACTTTTTTCCTCCTTTTCCCTCTAATATATATGAGTGGCTGTGTGGTAAGTAGCTTGCTTACCAACCACGTGGTTCCGGTTTCAGTCCCGCTGCGTGGCACCTTGGGCAAGGGCCCTCTACTATAGCTTCGGGCCGACCAAAGCCTTGTGAGTGGATTTGGAAGACGGAAACTGGAAGAAGCCCGTCGTATGTATATATATATATACGTGTGTGTGTGTGTGTGTGTGTGTGTGTGTGTGTGTGTGTCTGTGTTTGTCCCCAACATCGCTTGACAACCGACGCTGGTGTGTTTACGTCCCCGTATATATAAAATAAAAATGTATTAAATACTACAAAACGTGCACGTAGTACAGACACAAGGGTCCTAATTCTTTCTCAGTTATCGACCTAAAGTACTAATACTCTATTTCGTGCCTTTAACGTTAAGACCGGGAACTCCGTATATCGGCGGCATCCGCAAGATTTGTGTAGAATTGGGGCTCGAGCAAGCAAGACAATAAAGGGTGGACGTACGAAAGTAAACAAATGTAATTTGAAGCGATAAACGAAGACAATAAATAAAGCCTTTCGGCCAAACACGAGAGTGATGGATTAAGCCTGGAAGAAATCCTGAAATGGAAATAGGAACAGAATTAGTAAGAGAGGAGAAAAAGTTGACCAACACGCTAGGCGTCCGATGGCGAAAAGGCAGAAAATAGAGAACAGTCAGGGGTCACTTGTGGGAAGCAGATAGAAGAAAAGGAGGATGAGAGAAAGGGAGAGAGAGTGAATAGGGGAATGAAGGGAGAAAGTCTTCAATTAAGTGTGAGAAGACGAGAGAGAGAGGGGGAGAGAGGAAGTAGGGATGCTAGAAAAGGAATATTAGGACAAGAAAGAAAGAAAGAAAGAAAAAAAGAAAGAAAGAAAGAAAGAAAGAAAGAAAGAAAGAAAGAAAGAAAGAAAGAAAGAAAGAAAGAAAGAAAGGCAGTCTTCCACTTGGTTGTTGAACAGGTCTTCCTACTCGACTGATCCACGATCGGCGGCGTTTAACGTTTTGGTAAAGTATTCACTTCTCATTACCTGTAACAAGCCTTCCTAAAAATGGTTCCTTAAGGTGTGGTGAAAGCAATGACTGACAACAAACAAAACGCTGTTACAGATTCTCTTTTGTCAAATTGTTGAATTTATAGTTGATGTCTATCTTCCCAACTGGTTTGATATTAAACTAAATCCAAAATGGATTGATGATCCCAGTCACCTTTTCTTTCACTTGCAACTTGTAAGAACACAAAATAAGTTGGTGAAGGATATCGTGTTACCCGTGGTGAGGAAGTCCGCAAGTTATGCTCGATCAGAAGCAGTGTTGCAAGCAATGCTTTCCAGCCACTGTTCAAATCTTTGAACTGAGGCTATAGAAACCATTCCTAGAGGTACATCATTTGAAGATGACCAGTTGAGAGACTGCTCATTTAGTCAAAAAAATGTTGCCCAATTAAATGTCAATGCTTGGTTCATTTGACTTCTGGGGTCTTGGAACAACCATTGACAACATCCTTAACTAGTAAGAATCTCAAAAGCTTTAAAGATACACCAATGATAGTATCAAAATGGCCATCACACATACAAAGTGTTGAGAGATGTGTTAAAATGGCCACTGAAGCTGCGAGTCATGTTTATAGTTATGAGAAGCGAGATGGTTACATCAAAGCTCAAGCAGTCAGCAGGTAACTGATGAAAAGAAACAACAGAAAGGACGATGTGAAGACTTTGACTACTTTCGAATAGTATATTGGAATGTATTATAATATATATGAAACCTGAAACAGAAAGATGCTGGTGAAAACCAATTATGTTCAAAATTCTCAAAACATATAAATTTCAAACTCATATTGATGTAGTTAAGACACAGTTAAAATTGTTTTTCTTTCCAGAATTTTGTTTTATATGTTAAAAGGCAACAATAAATTACTACCAAAATTGAAGATTATGAATTTTCCTATTTACTCCCCAAAATTGACACAACCTACTTTAAATGTTAGGGGCCCGCTTAAGCAAATTTTTGCCATCGTTAAATCCAATTTCCAACCACAGCATAAGTACAACTCAGTTTTAAACTTTCCCACACTTAAATTATCCTATTCAGCTACATCTAATATCGGATCAATTATAGCTACATCTAACAGACGCCAATTTAATAGATATAACTCACAGACCATGACTATGAATATTACTACTAGTGCGGCGGCTGCTGCTAATGGTTTCAAACTTTGGCACAAAACCAGCAATTTTGGGTAAGGGAGTGAATCGATTACATTGACCTCGGTGCTCAGAGTGCGTTGGTTGGCGTTCACTTCTTATTGCTTAATTCATTAAATTAATTCATCATAATATATTGAACTACAGCAAGGAATGTGTTATTATTGCCAGAATGACTCTCTTGTAATGTAAATATATACATACATACATACATACATACATACATACATACATCATACATAAATGTATATATATATATATATATATATATATATATATATATATATATATATATATATATATATATATGCATATATATATATGTATACACACACATGCATACAAATATATACACGTATAAATATATATGTATGTTTGTATAACTTCTTGTGTTTGTGTGTTTGTGGACATACATATTAAGTATATGCTTACACAACCGCCATCGTGTAAATAAAGACTGGATCTCTTATATTACCTGTTTCACATTCACAACAATACAATCTGATAATGTTGAATAGTTTTCTTTAAGTGCCATATTTTAACACACACACAAACACACACTCTTTCTCCCTCTATCTATCTATCTGGCTATCCATCTATCTCTGTCTCATTTTCTATTTCTCTCGATCTCTGGCTCTCTGTTTCTTCCTCTCTTTGGGGAGTCAACTGATCAACCATTGAACATAACCTCTTGTATTTAATTTCCTGTTATCAAAATCTCTTATCTCAAGAGTGTGACTAGAGTAAAAGGATTGACTGCACGTTTGTCTGTGAAACTATTATCTTTCTAGAAAACTTAAGGCTGGCATCTAATCAATGCCATTTCGCCATTCTTCCTATTCGTCTCATACACATTTTTCACATCATATCTTTATAAAATTCACAGATGTTTAGTCAGAGCAAATGACTAGTGTCTAGAAAAGAAAATAATGATAATAACTTTCAACATAGAAAGTGTGTCACAGATTTATGGAAAGGAGATAAAGTCGATCAAATCAACCGCAGTGTTTCTACTGCTACTATATTTGTTTGGTTTTAGAAGGTTGAAAAGCAATTTTCTATATCTATTTACTCTCCGTGTTCTCATTCTCGCAAGAATGGCTTATTTTGAGCAACACAAGTGGTGCTAGCACTTCTCTCGCTAGGATTGCTAGCTACAGAGAGGAGAGAACAAGAACAGGGAAAATATGGGAACAAGAAAAGCACCTTTTTCCTTTCGGTCGTTATTAAAGTGCGAACAAGGAGGAAGGCCACATCCCTTTACATCTCTAAAATTAACACGGGGTGCTTTCCGTGATCTCTTAGAGCAACAACTGAAGGTAAGCTTAGCTGATATGTATGTGGTCGGCTGCGAGTTCTGAAAAACGTATGAATTTCTTATGCTATGCTTCAATCTGTATTCAATGGTGCACCTGGGAATTTCTGGCAGCAACTGTTTCTGGAATCTTCAATTGCTGGCGCTGCTTTTTTCCATTTCTCTCTTTCTCTGCCTTCCAAACGCTTCAGGGAACAAAAGCTCTCAAAGAGATCATACAATCACACGTGTAGCAGCTGGGTTTTCTGGGGAATTATATGAGACCATACTGGACCCTTCAGACCACATGTCGTTTCTGGTCACTTCAGCGCTCTGGCCCAGTATGTACTCTACCACGAAGTGGTAATGAGGTAAAGGTCAACGTCAAAGACAATATCCTTCATCCTGACCCTCGTGTTACATCATTCTAGCTTTTACATCACGAGTTTGTAAGTTGAGAGATGATACAGCAACTCACCTTTCTTTCTCATCTCATCCTTTGTTTTAAACAAACAACGGTCCCACAAGCCCTATCCCGACCAATAAAGGAATATCTCTCAACATATCAAGAAAGGCTTGGTCGTTCATGGACACTCTTTTCTTTATGGCTAGCGTTGCTAGCCAAAGAGAGAAGTAAACATGAGATTGCATTGGTGTTGTTGATGTTTTCGGCGGTAGTAATCTTTAAAATAGTTCAGATTAATGGTTTTAACTTAAAATATCATTGTTCTTTTGTGTAAAAGTTTGTTGATCTTATGGTGAAATTGAATTTGCCTTGCTATTATTTTTTGTTTTATTTTCCGCGTTTATTTTGTCTTTTAAAGTAAAGAGGATTCTGTGACAGGAAGCTATTTTTAGTTAAATATAAATACAAAATGAAAAACAATTAGATCCCAAAATAATACTTATTTACGCCTCTCCTGTTAGACGTCCAATGCGTTCCAGGAGGTCCCTTATTGAAAATTATAAGAAACAAACCCAAACCTCCAGGAGATCGAAATAATGTTTCTATCAAAGGTAACTATGGTTAATTATTATTATTATTATTATTATTATTATTATTATTATTGTTGTTGTTGTTGTTGTTGTTCTTGTTCTTGTTGTTCTTGTTGTTCTTGTTCTTGTTATTATTTAAGACGTCACACAGTATCCAATATCGTGATGTTACTTGAAGATATTGTGTCTACCGGGGATTCGTACTGTCTGTCAAGTCCCAAAAAGGACCTCAGACAGACAGTACTTTACGCAATATGCATGTAGTTCCAAGTAAAGCCGATTTTTGCACTACACCTTGGTTGTAGGATATTTCTAAAGTTTACAGATGTTTCTTCACGTTGGATGGTATTGAACCCAATGTTCTGATGACTACAGAGACAACCTTTATGTTTGACTCTCGTAGCTGCCACATCTTGGCGATCTCAATTCTCAGGTCTCCGTATTTATCAATCGTTTCTTCTTCTTCTTCTTCTTCTTCTTATTATTATTATTATTATTATTATTATTATTATTATTATTATCATTATTATTATTATTATTATTATTATTATTTGGTAGAATCGTTAGTACACCGGGCAAAATGCCTAGCGGGCTATTTCGTACTTAAGAGGGTTGTATTTATCTATTTTTCACCTCCCTTCTTGACTATTTGTGGGTCAATGAGGCATGCAACATCAACTAAATATCAAATGTGATGTACCTTGTCCACCACCACTAGGCCCGGTCTGTTATGCTCTAGCACCTGATCTGTTTGAATTGGGAAGCCATAGAGGATTTTGCTAGTCTCCGACTCCGCCACTCTCTGCGGTTTGTGCTCATGCCACGTCTTGCCTCTCTCTAGCCCCCACTTTTCGCACAGCTTCCAAGGTAGCACTTTCGCTACCTCATCGTTTCGCCACAACTTGTAGTGGTTTTGGGCAAGTCTGGGGCATTCTTATTATTATTATCATTATCATTATTATTATTATTATTATTAGTAGTAGTAGTAGTAGTAGTAGTAGTAGTAGTAGTAGTAGTAGTAGTAGTAGTAGTAGTAGTAGTAATGTATTATCATCATCATCAAGAAGGTGGTGAGCTGGCAGAATCGTTAGCACACCGGGCAAAATGCTTAGCGTCATTTCGTCTGAATTTACATTCTGAGTTCAAGTTCCACGAAGGTCAACTTTACCTTTCATCCTTTCGGGGTCTATAAAATAAGTACCAGCTGAACACTGGGGGTCGATATCATCGACTTATCCCTTCCCCCGAACTTGCTGGCCTTGTGCTAAAATTCGAAATCATTATTATAATTATCACTGGTTTTTACTTTTAATCTGCATGTTTGATGCAATCACTTGCCGGGGCACACCCAGCGCCCAAAGGGAAAGTGAAAGTTAAGAGATGTTGAAATATAACCGAAAGCCTGGTGAAGGTAAGTGGCGGGGACAGTAGAAAAATGTTTCCATATAGTACAACACAAACATTTAAATTGATAGGGTTTTTCTAAGGATGTACTTGTCAGCACAATCTTTTGGATTTCCTTCAGACATGGTTCTCTTGAGATGTTGGCTAAATATTTCTGGCATCCCCTTTTATCATATTTAAGGCACCTACAATAACAGGAACAGTTTTTGCTTTAATGCACATCTAGTGTATTTCAAATACAATTCTTTTGTATTTCAATTAATGCACATCTTTTGTATTTCAATTAATGCACATCTTTTCTATTTCAATTATATTTACTAAGTTTGTCAAATTCCTTTACAGATATGTTTTTATTAGTGGGAGCTCTACATTTATTACTCTGCAAGTATTTCTCCCTGTCTTTAATAATTATGTCTGGTAGATTAGACATAGTCTTGATCGTTCTGTAAGTGTTGACTGAAAAATCCCAGAGGGTGGTGACATTTTTACCTTCAGCGACTTGTTCATGGTGATGTTCGTACCAGTAACCAGGAGTGCCTATTGTGTAGTGTTTACAAATTTTACAATGTAAATACTATCCTACCCTGTCTTGACGATTCTTCCATTCGTTTGGTATCAGCACAGGACATCCCGAAATGTGATGGTCTACTTTTTCGTCACATGTGTCGCAGAATTTGCATTTAGGGTCAGTACCGTTTTGGAGAACGTTAGCCTGGACTCCTCAGTCACTGATGGATTGTTGCTTGGTCTACAACATTTTGGTTTCGGAGAATACATTGTCTATGCAGGGGCTTCTGGCTCCACCACTTCTCAATTTGTTTCTGCCCGTTCTTTTTTACAGTCTGCTTGATTCGTTTCGCTTGCAATGGTTTCAGGCTCCTCATCTAATTCAGGGTTTGCGCCAAGTTCCCTTTCGAATTTATAAGCTTCCTTCACAATAGAATGTGACTTTTTGCTGCTTTCATGTTCGCACACAAATCGCAGCATCCAGTCCTCTGTACTAGATAAGTACCTGTTCATTCCAGTAGTGCAGGTCTTATAGCACAGTTCTAATTGCATCATTCCTCTTCCCCCACTGCTTCTAGGTAAGTACAGACGATCTACGTCTGCCTACATCTGCACGTTCTTGAACCTTAATAGTGTTCTTGTCTTCCTATCCAGGTGTTGGAGTTCCGTAGGATTCTAGCTTATGATGTTAAAACTGTATTGGGCTATTAGAAGTGCTAGTGTGTTAATGGCTTAAGGACCTTGAGTATCCATTTATGTGCGACACTATCAAAAAAGCTTTCCTGTAGTCTATTCATGTGAGGAACTGTCAAACACTTTCTATAGTCTATCCATGCCATGTCTTGTTTTTGTTCCGGGAATTATCTACAATCATTTTATTTATGAGCAATTTTTGAACATGTGGAAAGTTTTGTTCAAGGAAAACGTACATTCTTTCAGTTATTGTGGGTGTGAGGATCTTGTTGGTGGTGTACAGACATGTTATTAGTCGTTAATTCTTTAGTTTTTTTTTTTGTGTCCTCGGTTTGTGGTCGTAGGTAAGTAGTTTTTCAGTCGCTCTGAGTTCAGAATGATATCAGTTTAGAGATACAATGAGATTTTCGTGTACTTCTATCAAACAATTCAACCATAAATTAGGGATCTAATCCAGTCCTGGAGTTTTCCATTTGTGAGACTTTCTAAGAACATCCCTTAGCTCTTCTATTCTTATTGCTTTCCATTTCTATTCTTCAAGTTCATCTAGTCTCTCTTTGTGACGTTTTATTCAGTAAGCTTCAGCATTAAACTCTTTTTTGTTGATCCATTTCTTTTTCCAGAACTCTTCCACTTCCTCAATCTTGGGTTGTTTCTTTATCTCTAACTTACTTTTGTCAATTTCCCCATAAAATTTCTTTGCATCTGTCTTGAATATTTTGTTTTGTCGATAAAATTTGATTCATTTATCATACCTTCTAAGCTGTTAGACTTTCAACTGTATACGCTGTTCCTTAGTTGCCGGGAGGTTTATAAAATCTTTGACTTCATATTTTTGCTTGATTTTTCTAGCTTTTCCCGTCTTGATATTTACTCTTCTAACAAGTTCATCGAGAACTGATTTATCCGCCCGCAGAGATTCAATCTCTTTTTCTTTAGCTACTTTCCACTTAGGAGGTTTGTTGACATGTTTGGGCTTTTTTCTTTGCCGTCTTAATGCCTACTAGTTAGGCTGTTATTACTTCAGCAGTGGAATAGATGGGATTATTTAAGGTTGTAATATCATTTCCCTTATTTCTTAAGACCTGCCTAAGAGCAATGTTATATATTATGATTTTAGCGGTTTTCTGTTAATCATATCAATAAACTCAATCTTGCTGAGTTCTCTCATAATGTTTTCTTTTGCTTCCGTAACCTTTTTCTCTATTATACACCTCAAATTCTGCCATATCTATTCTGGTTTTCTTGAGGTAGGTCTACGTTCGCCTTTTTTCCCACTTCTCTTTCCTTCGTTATTCTTTGTTTAGCGACCGCGTTGAGAAGCTGATTTACTGATGTGCTTCTGTTACTTATTTCCTCTACATTGTTGCGGTTTTCATTTGATCCACCATGAGATATTTGTGTCCTATCTTGGTCAATTTCAGCGTCAGTCAATCTTTTGTTCTAAATGATATCTCTACCTACATTACTTAATTTATTTGCATCTATAATATCTACATTCTTCATTGTCTACTAAACCTCTCCATGAAATGTATGTTTGTACAATGAGGTTATTGTTTGGATTTAGATGGGTTGTATAAAAAACTTTCAAAACACCTCTATAGTCCTCAGTAGTCCATTTTATGCATTTTGCTTTAGGTGGTGTTTTTGGTGCGTCACTACAGTTCTAGAGCAGCGATTATCATGGATCATCATTTTGAGAGTTTGTTCCAGTTGCAGACTTTTCATCATCAATCTGGTTCCCTACTGGATAACGCGGCCCTTGTTGTCCCGAGTGATGACCAATTCGGCGTAAGTTTAAGCTTGTTGTCATTAAACCATTAACGATAACATTAGGAGACGGGTCTTTTTGTTCAGAGTAAATTTTTTGACAGGACACGGCTTCCGAGTTCTTTATTATTATCATTATTATTATTATTATTATTATTATTATTATTATTATTATTATTATTATTATTATTATTATTGGTGATTGGTAGAATCGGTATATTACGGAGTTAGATGGAATGTTGCATTGAATCCCTTACTGGATGTCAAATAATGCGATCTTGAAACTGCTTTTCATCCTACATGAGTTCATAAAATAACGGTTTCGTTCGGATTTGACATAAATTGACTACACTCCATCCTATGAAGTAATATGTATGTGTCTATGCATGCATATATGTGTGTGTGTGTGTATATACATACATATATATGTATTTATAGACATCATATATATATATATATATATATATATATATATATATATATATATATATATATATATAAATATGTGTGAGTGAATATATGTATGGATGGATTAAAATAGATAGGTAGGTTTGTTAGTATAAAGGTAGGTAGGTAGGTAGGTAGGTAGGTAGGTAGTTTAATAAATAGAGATAGAGAGAGAGAGATGTATGTACATATATATATGAGAGTATACATACACTTATACGTATACATACAAATGTATGTATGTATATGTATGCGTGCGTGTGTGTATACATTTATATATACACATGTCTACGCACACACACATATATATATACTTACACACCTAGACATATACATAATATATACACATATAAATAGTTATATACGTATATATATATGAATATAAATATATATAAAGATATGTAAGTGAATGTGCATATATCTACGTATATACATACACACTCACACACACACACATGTAAATATATTCACAAAATATAGATCCTCACAAAAATATTCCATGCATGTATGTACCCACATACATTTACATATAATACACGCACACACACATATATGTGTACGTGTTTATATAGACTCATATATATTGCCTATAGTTAAGTAAGTATTGCTGTATGTATGTATTATTAAAAGCAGAAACTAATAAAATATACACATGCTACTTATGTATTGAGTACTTTCCCCCGTTTTTAGACACAAACATTCACCATCCATATATTTATGTGTGTATATATTTATGTTAGTGTGCATACATGAAAAGTAGTTATGCATATATTATTGAAAAGATAGATGTTGGTAATGTGCGTACTTATGTATGCAATATTGTATATGAACACATTTTAATAGTGTTGTATATATACATGCATACATACATACATACATATATATATATATATATATATATATATATATATATATATATATATATATATATGATAATATGTATGTGAGTTTATGTGATTATTTGTAAAGTATGTATGGATGTATATGTACGCATATGCATATATGCGTGTGTATGTGTGCAATTGTGTGTGCAATTGTGTGTGCAATTGTGTGTGATTGTGTATGTGTGATTGCATGTGTGCCTGTGTTTGTGGGTGTGGGTGTGATTTTGTGTGTGTGGGTGGGTGTGTGTGTGTGTGCGTGTGTGTATGATTGCGCGTATGTGTCTGTGTGTGCGAGTGTTTTATGCGTAACACCAATACCATTACCTCTAAGCCTCGCAACGTGGAATGGTGCATTTTAAGGAATTATCTTCATTCTTCCTTTCTGTAAATGCTTTCCAAAGAAATTTGTCTTGACAGTGGAAATTTGGCAGCCATTAAAGATGGCGTCTTGTAGAAGAGTGTCTACTGGAGGCCATTTTGTTGGAGTGCTCTGTTCGTTTTTCTACGTGAAATTACAGCTTTAATGAATATAGAGTATGTGTAGTGAATGGCATGGGGTCTTTTCCTTGACTCTCCTTTTCGACCATCATCACCACCACCACCACCACCATCACCATCTTCTCTTTCTTTTCCGTTAGCTTTTTTTTTTCATGTATTTTGCTCTGTGTATTGTTGTTGTTGTTGTTGTTGTTAGTGATAGTGATGTTGTTTTCTATTGTTTCTTTGTGTTTTACATGCTTGTTTATAATAATAGTAATAATAATAATAATAACAATAATAATAATAATAATAATAATAATAATAATAATAATAACAATAATCGTGTTGATGGCGATGATGATCATGATAGTGATTACGATGATGATTATAAGGAGGATAATAATGAGGAAGATGATGATGACGATAATGATAGAAATAGTGATGACGGTGGTTGTGGCGGCGTCGGCGGCAGCGGCAGTGGTGGTGGTGGTGGCGGTGGGGGGGATAGTAGTGGTGATGATCGTCGTTGTTGTGCTGGTGGTTATGTTTATACGGATGTTTTGTGCGGCAATTTGGATGGGAGGAGGGGGGGATTGTATTTTAAAATGATGATGATGATGATGATGATGATGATGGCGATGTAATGTTGACGATGATGATGATGATGGTGATGATAATAATGACGATGATGGTGACGATGATGATGGTGATGATGATGATGGTGATGATGATTATGATGATGATGATGATGATGATGATGATGATGGTAATGATGATGATGAGGAGGAGGAGGAGGGGAAGGAGGAGGGGGAGGGGAGGAGGGGGAGGAGGAGAGGAGGAAGATGATGATGATGATGATGATGATGATGATGATGGTGGTGGTGATGGTGAGGTATGATGGTAATAATAATGATGCTGTTAATCTTGTTTCTTGTGTATGCCGCTGTTGCTGCTGCTGCTGCTATCGGGAAAGGAGACAATGTGTGCAGAATGTCAGAGGTCGTTGCTTGAAGGTTAGTCGTAGTAAGAGAATAGCAGCAGCAGCAGCAGCAGCAGCAGCAGCAGCAGTAGTAGTAGTAGTAGTAGTAGTAGTAGTAGTAGTAGCAACAGCAGCAGCATATGTACAGGTATATACATATATATATATATATATATATATATCATGTGTGTATATATGTATATGTACGTGTGTGTGTGTATGTGTGTGTGTGTGTCTATGATGTAAAAAGGGGGTAAAGTAGTACGCAGTTCACATAATATGGTTGATTTATTCATTAAAACTTAGTATCCACCGTCATTGGTCACAGTATGAATCTACAGTAAGTGTTACTTCACGCTTCTGAATTACCGTTTAAACATATATACGAATGTAGACAAACGTGTATCGAACGCTGCTTATTATAACCGTGAGTAATGTTAACTGACTCTTGTCACCAAAATCAGTGGATGGACTTTGCTGCAGTGTAATAACAATAAGCGACTTCCACTGTATGTATGTGAGTGTTTGTGTAATTACAAGTATATGTGCTAAGCATAGCTGCGTGTATATGAACATATACCCATATAAGTCTGTGTGTGCTTGTGGGGATGAGGAGAGCTTGAGAGGCAGAGAGAGAAGGAGCGGGAGACACAGAGAGAAGGGGACCGAGAGAGAAAGGGACAGAGAAAGGGGGACAGAGAGAAGGGGAAAGAGAGAGGACACAGAGAGAGAGAGAGAGAGAGAGAGAGAGAGAGAACAGAAAGAGAGAGAACAGAAAGAGAGAGAACAGAAAGAGAGAGAACAGAAAGAGAGAGAACAGAAAGAGAGAGAGGACAGAGAGAGAAAGATCGTGCCTCCGTGTACTCTGGGTTTAATTTTCAAATATCCCATTTATAGAATAGGATCTGGTTTCGAACCCAGAAACAAAAGGTTCATTTTTTTTTTCACTAGAATCTAGGCATCAGTTGAGTATATATGCATTTATGTATGTTCGTTCTTCTCTTTCTCTTTGACCAGCCACCGACTTGGTAGCAAGGTTATGAAGGAAAGCATCTTGTTTCAACCATCATCCTTTAAATCTTAAAAAGATCTTGCAGGTTTTTATAGTCTCAGACCTCGTGATCATTTGCATGAATTAAGGATTTGTGTTCAATCCCCAACATCCGAAGTTCAGCCATACTTTGCCCCATACGTGTTCGTATGTATCTTGTTGCTCTAATAGCAATAATATATGGATGTATATGCGTCAATGTGCAGCCATGGATATTACTGTTTGTGTGGATCTGTGTTTTGTCCAAATACCTACTAATAATTACAGCTATAAATCCAAAGCTATGAAATGTCTCCAGACTTCGGCATTGATGTTTTCTTTTCCATTAATATCTAAACACAGTATGATGTTAACGTCTGCTGTACACAACTACGATTTCCACAACTACGAACCATTTCTTTACACTGTATCAGACTTGTATTAAGACGGAGGAGGCGCTTTATGGCTCTCAACAAACACAATCATACTGTTGTTTCTTGGCAAGCTGGCAGAATCGTCACCGCGCCGAACAAAATGCTTAGCGACATTTATTCCGACTTTACGCTCTGAGTTCAAATACCGTCGGGGTCGACTTTGCTTATCATCATTTGAGAGGGGGGAAATATAGATGCAAGAGTGATTGTGTGGTAAGAAGTTTCCCGGGTTCAATCCCACTGCATGACACCTTGGGCAAGTGTCTTCTACCATAGCCTCGGGCCAACCAAAGCCTTGTGAGTGGATTTGATACATGGATTTGCTGATGTTCAGGCTGTTGTTGCTATCGTCTTCCAAAGAGAAGTAGCTGTCATGATGGCGGTCGTGATGGTCAGCAGTGCCGTGGTGATGGTGATCGTGATGGTCATGCTGACGAAAACGTGTGCAGAATATCAGAGTTCGTTACTTGAAGGTTAGTTATAGTAAGAGACATGTAGTAGTAGTAGTAGTAGTAGTAGTAGTAGTAGTAGTAGTAGTAGTAGTAGGAGGAGGAGGAGGAGGAGGAGGAGGAGGAGGAGGAGGGGGAGAAGCAGGAGAAGCAACAGCAGCAGCATATATATAGATATTATTGGTATTGTGAGATTTAATATAGGGGAGTTATAGACAGATACACGCACACATGTATCTGTAGTGTGTATATATGTATATTGCCAGCCAAATAATGCTGAAATGGGCATCTAACATTCTCACCACCATTGCTGGACGATTATCGCCATTACTGATATATTTTTAAGCATCTTTAACACAGTAAGTCCATAAGACGAATACTGCAGTTAATTTGGCTTTGTGACATATTTGCGTCGTTGAGTGTGATACAGATTTATATATATATATATATACATTTGTGCGTGTATGTGTGTGTGTACACATACATACATTCATACATACATACACACACATACATACACACACACACATACATACATACATACATACATACATACATACATACATACATACATACATACATATATACGTACATACATACATACATATATACATACATACATACATATATACATACATACATACATACATACATACATACATACATACATACAATGAACTTGAAGGGAGATATGAAATAAGAACTGCTACAGATTTCTCCCCAAGGAGCATCGGTAAAATCTTATCAGAACAACAGAAGAAAAAAATGAACCAGTTCACTGAGAAGATAGTATATGGGTACTTGACACGTAAAACAAAGACCATGGAAGGGATCGATCATGTCAACAGCTTGGCATAGGGTACCGACAAGTTTATGACATCCCACTTTGAAAGCTACAACCATACAATCTAAGAACAAGAGATCCCTACCAGGTACATACAACATTAAAAGGCTAAGAAAACGTTGACAGACAAATGAAGGCCGTGCAAGATCAAGACCGAAGACATCAACCACATTATTGCCAATTGTTAGAGAGTGTCTTCCATATATTATCTTCTCGGGAGGCATGACACGGTAGCCAGAACGGTTTCGAACAGGATAATGAAAAAGAGAATACCTACGAACGAAGTAGACCACATTGAGATCCATGGCTCAAAAGAATATTGGTAGGTCTTGAAAATTAAAACAGCCACCAAGTTAAAACAGAACCAGCCAGATATTGTTGTTGTAGAACCACAAAGAAAGGACATGTTCTGTTGTGGAAATCAGCTACCTCTTTACACGAATGTGGTTTGAAAAATACAAGAGAAAGAAGACATCTACGGACCATTGAAAAGGACTTCGCAAAATTAGTACCCAAGATACACTTTAAACTTCATACCCATTATTATTGGAGCAACAGAATTCGTACCAACCCGCCTGGAGCAAAGTATAACTGGACTTGCAGCTTGAGGGAGAGGATGTAAATCCTTAATTCATATTCTACAAATAATCACGATATCTGGGACTATAAAAATCTGTAAGACCTTCCTAAGATTTAAAGGATGACGGTTAATTACTGATACTTTCCTTCTCAACCTTGCTACTAAGTCGGTGACAGGTCAAAATTAAAAAATTACATTGCCATAAGCGCCAATCCTGAGAAATTTGGGTTCTCAAAACCAGAAAGGAGAAAGCAGATCGAAGACTTCAGATCAAAGACATTACTGAAACAGTAAAAATTTGTAAAACTTTCCAGAAATTTATCATTTATGTATATATGCGCATGTCTAGATATGCATGAGAATACATACATAAAACAAAACATAAGAATTTGGACATGCACTGGTTTTAAATACTGCTCATATACACATATACATGTTCTGGGTTAGAAACATGCAAAAATACCTTCGATCTAGGTTAGAAACCGGCTCTTTCTCTATTGGCGAGAAATCTTGAAATAAAATTAAATAATAACATACATGCATGTGTGTGTGTATATATATATATATATATATTAAGGTGGTTATTCGCAATTTACAACTGAAAAGCAACAAGTACAGTTGTCACTAAAGGAGGGTGCCAGTCAGCATCAGCATTGCTAGAAATAAGAGTCAAAGCAACGCTTAGCCACTTGAAAGCACTTTTCTAATGACTGACAACGGAGAGAAGCTCCCTACGGCAAGCGAGATGGAGTCATATATCATCGATGATTTCAGATTTGATTAATCTTCATCAATGACCCATTGCTCCGTTACCGAGGGTTAAAGAACTTAACTCACCTTGTCAGTCTTATAGAGAACGTTATAGGAAACATTGACTAATTCCGAAAATGGTGAAGGGAAAGTTATGAATTATTAAGGTGGTTATTCGCCATTTGCAGCCGAAAGGCATCGAGTATGGTCGTTACTAAAGTGACGGAGGGTGCTAGTGAGCACCAGTATTACTAGTCATAAGAAACATTAACTGATGTATACATATACATATACTAGCTGACATACCCGGTAATTCCCGGGAAAGCGGGGCTTATCCCTTAGTTCCATTCTCATAATTGTTTCACTAATCCAATAACAACAATACAAAGTATGTATCCCTTTAAACGGTTTTTTATGTATTTACAGAGAATACCGAACTGTCTTACACAGGATCTTGTTTTCCGGAATTCCCAATAAGTTATGAATACCCAAATTGTGAAGTCAGTTATGTACTAACATGAAATTAGTTGCCCGATAGTAAGAATTCAAATAAAGTAGCCCCGAAAAGGGTTTTAATGCGTTCCCAGAGTATATAGAACTTAGGAGGAAATACTAATAAGGTATTATACTAAAATCGTGAAGCATGTTACGTAATAATAGGCTAATCAGATATGAGATAATAACAATTCAAAGTAAATAACTCTGATAAGGGCTTTTGTGCGTTCCCAGAGAATATTACCCTCAGCAGCGCTAGTGTTGGTATATTCGTGAATAAGTCACTAACCGAAGTAAGTGGATCTATTGTTTAGGAAAATACTATTTACTTGTTTTAGGATTGTACTGGATAAATTGCAAAAATAACTCTAACAGTTCAAATACTAAGAAATGAGCATACTCAATTTCATTTTCACCAAATAATTTAGGAAAATGAATGGGTTATTTCCTTTGGCTATATATAAGGATCCCTTTCAGGGGCCCTATTATGGACTTGTATTGAGCCCAAACTAATTAAGATGACGCAGGAAAGAGCAATAAAAAGCCGCAGAAACTTGACTATGGACTGAGCTGTGTGTTGTGTTCTTGAGCAAGACACTTTATTTCACGTTCCTCCAGTTCACTCAGCTGTAGAAATGAGCTGATCATTGGTGCCAAATAGTATCGGCCCCTTTGCATTTCCCTTGGATAACATCGGTAGCGTGGAGAGGAGAGGCATGATATGCATGAGCGATTGCTGGTTTTCCGTAAACGATCTTGCCCGGACTTGTGCCTCGGCGGGGAATTTTCTAGGTGCAATCCCATGGTCAGTCATGATTGAAGGGGATTTTTACCTGACTGGACTACCAAAAATCCTTTGATAGTATACTACATGAGCGTATTATTAAGGCACTGAAATTATCCAAAGCGCCACCACCACTTGTAATACCATCCACCACTTAACCAAAAACTGGTACACCTCCTTACTTCTTAGTGGTAACAAGGAAGACATCAAATCTGACACTAAACACTACTCAAAAAGGTATACTTGTTAGTACTGCACTTTGTTCTCTCATGAAATCTCCTATCATACCTGATCACAAAACAAGGCAGGTATAGGAATGGATCCAGTAACATCTTTCCATTGTTAATGCTCTGAAGATGGATTAACCACATCAAAAAGCAACTGGATCTCATAACCCGATTTTCTAAAAACAAATGTGTGCTTTTGATGGTAAAATAGAGAAAACGCCTGCCCTCATCCAAAACACTAAATAGTGATTCCAAATTTTGGCACAAAGCCAGCAATTTCAGGGATTGGGGCAAGTCAATTACATTGCCCCTCGTTCTCAGCTGGTACTTATGACCCCGAAAAGCAAAAAATCGACCTCTGCGGAATTTGAATTCAAAACGTAAAGACGGACGAAATGTCGCAAAGCATTTTACCCGGCGTGCTAATGATTCTGCCAGCTCTCCGCCTTAAAGACACTAAATATTCAGGACCTAACACTACAGCCTTTACGCTCTGGAGGAAGTCACAAGTATCTCATCAATATGGAGGGGACAAAGAATGACTAGCTGAAGAAATTTAAAAGATATGGTCGTCTCTGTTACAAGCGCCCACAACACTTTTTGCAGTGCCTATCCTCACGCCCGGATTTAGCCTTCTAAACTGGTCACTACAAGAGCTCAACGAGACAGATGTACGAACTCGCACGCTGCTCAGTGCTACTGAAAACTTCAGTATCAATGGAGGCATAGACAGGCTATACCTACCACGCAAGGATGATAGACGTGGTCTTAAATCGTTACTGTTGTCATATGAAGCACGTATTGTGGTACTGAAGCAACATGTGCAGCAAATGAAAGAAGCCAGTTACTATCTTGTCCAAGCTTGAAGGCATGAAAACAGCATCTAATAAATTTGAGGAGAGAGAAATAAGAGATGATGCAGATCTCTCTCCGAGGATCAATGACAAATTCTATTTATCAGAGTTACAAAATAAAATGGACCAGTTCACTGGGAAGGTTGTGCATGGCTACTCGGCACGAAAGATGCAATCCATGGAAAGAATAAAATCATATCAAAAGCTTGGTATGGAATACCGACAAGTTTATGATATCCCATTTTGAAGGTTATCTCCATGCAATTCAAGAACTAGAGATTCTCATTAAGTACCTGCAGCATAAAAGACAGAAAACATTGACAGATAACAAATGTAGGCCGTACGAAACTAAAACTGGGGAATCAACCACGTTATTGCCAACTGTAAGAGATTGTCATCTGGATAACATCTTCTCATGAGGCATAATGCGATAGCCAGAACAGTCTGGAATAGGATATCAAAAAAGAAACCAACAAACGTAGTTGAATATACTGAGACCGATGGCTCAAAAGAATATTGGTGGAATTTAAAAATTAATACAGCTACCAAATTGAAACAAAACTGCCATATAGCTTTGTGAGGGACCACAGGAAGAAAATATGTCCTGTTGTAGAAATTAGCTAGCCTCAGGACACCATTCTGGTTCCAAGAATACAAGAGAATGAAGACGTCTATGGACCATTGTTAAGGAGTTTGTTTTATACCTATTATTATTGGAGCAACAGGATACGTACCGACCTGCCTGGAGTACGATATGGCTGAACTTCGGTTCTTGAGAAGAGAATATAACTCTTTAATTCATATGCTACAAATGATCAAAGTGTCTAAGACATTAAAATTCTACAAGACTTTCTTTAGATTTAAAGAATGATAGCTAAAACAAAATGCTTTCCTTCGCAAATTTGCCACTAAACATGTGACCGGTCATAATTAACTCTAAATTAAAATGAGAAAAAGAAAGCACATACACACACATGCACACACACATACATACACACTCACATACGTACATACATATATACATACATACATATATACATGCATGCATACATACATACATACATACATAACTACTTAACTGATATTGAAAAGGCTCTTTGTGGTCGGAGACTGACCTTTTCTTTATTGGTGAGATATATGAAAACTCAAACTAGAAGAAAACGCGTGCACACACACACACACTCGCTCATACACACACACGCACACACACGCTCATACACACGCTCACAGACACACACACACAGCACGCTAGCACACGCCCACACACACACACACAAACACGCAAGCACACACACACGCACACACACGCACACACACGCACACACACGCACACATGCGAACGCAAACACAAACACTGGGATTGGTGTATACACCTGCAATTATAACTAAACTTCTTTCTCCGCTGCTGCTGCTGCTGCTGCTGCTTCTACTACTACTACTACTACTACTACTACT
>NC_142947.1:30906634-30909134 GCF_046866305.1 Octopus bimaculoides | reverse complement strand
GAACTAAAAGAAACTTTAAAATATGACCAGTGGGTGCTCCATTTTGATGGAAGGGTTATGAAGGGTAAAGAAAGACAAGTTGTTGTGGTGAAAAACAATACAAGAGAAATTAGATTAGCAGCACTAACTCTGAAGAATAGCAGAGAAGATACCATTTTGCAAGAACTAAATGAAGTTTTGGATGATTACGAATTGTGGCCAGCAATCAAAATGATCATCACAGACGCATGTAGTGTAAATACAGGGAAACATACTGGAGTGGTCATTCAACTGCAGAACGAATTTGTAAAGCGTGGATATCCTGAACCTCAATACATTGGTTGCCAACATCATGTGTTAATCCGCCTCCTAAAGCATTGGTCACTCCGAGGATATATTAAAAGACACTTGTCCAAGGTGTCACGCAGTGGGACGGAACCCAGAACTATGTGGTTGAAAGGCAAGTTTCTTACCATACAGCCATGCCAGCGACTATATATTACATTGCATCACCAAATATATCATATCCGTTCGTAGATGATTTGATAAAAAAAACAAAAAAATCTATGAGGATTTGTTGGCAGAATGGAAACAAGGCAAAGCAAAACTTGAAATGGATGATAAGCCAGGTTAGAGAGATTACCTTAAATTTTTTATTTGAACTTGGTCATGCTTTCCGATTTTATCAGCAACAAAGCATTTTCCCAGAAATTAAGTTTAAAAACTTCCTAGACTTAGCCATGCACGTTGGAATTCACGAGCAATCTTGGCCATCCTCACATACAGGCTTCTTCCACAAAGTAGAGAAAGACTCTACGATGTGTGTTGTTTTATCAGTGGAAACTGGATGGAAATGTGGTTTTGTGACCAAAGGTTTGACAGCATGGTCTACCAGAAACTTTCAAAAGCAGTTACTGGATATACTAAAGCAAGCAAATGTTTGAAAGTTAATTGGAATCTTGAAGAATCAGTAATTCAAGATGTTCAGCGTTCAAACATATGAGCTGGACGGGCAGTAAAAATAATGGAGGAATTAGATTGCAAAAATTTAAAAAAATTAAATCTGAAAAATTAAATCTGCGATTTGTTTTAACCAACAAGATTCTTTGAAAACTGCTGCTGTGTTAGGCTGCACTTACTACATTAACAATGCATAACAGTACGTCTTATTACTTGAACAATATAGGCAAGTCCGTAGTAAAAGTGTTGTCAAATATATTGTCATCGGTGGAGGAGTTTTTTTGTGTCAAAGAAAGAAATGATTATGATGTTTTTATCATTATACCATAAAGTTCAGCTTCTGATACTTTGGCCTTACTCGAAAAAAGTCATCACCCTAATGTGCATGCGTGTATACATATTCTTGTGTACAGAGATTGAAAGAAGGAAAGATGGAAGGAGGAAGAGGAAGACGTAGGAAAATGCAGTGAAAGAAAACCAAAGATTGGAAGGATGATGAAGATAAAAAGACGCTGAAATGCAAAGACGGTTCGAGAGCAAGAGAAAGGAAATATGAAGAGTAGAGAGTGGATGAAGAATTAACGATAACCCTATTATTAGCAGCCAAGAATTTGACTGATTCAGAAAATGCTACAACTAGGACCTTCAACGGTTTCAGTCTTAGACTCTTAATGTCAACGAATATGTACATCGTTAACTTTCTCTATCATTTATCTTTTATTACTTTCAGTCATTAGACTGCGGCCATACTGGGGCAATACCTTGAAGAACTTTCAGTCGAATAAATTGACCCCAGTAGTTCTTTTTTTTTTTTCAGCCTCTTACTTATTCTTTCGATTTATTTTGCCGAACCGCTATATTGCAGGGACGTAAACAAACCAACCCCTCTCGCCAAGCGGTGGTGGGAGACAGACATACACACATACACACAGACACTCTCTCTCTCTCTCACGCACACACACATACACACACATACACAAATACACACACACATACACACACACACACGCACACACACACACACACACACACACACACACACAAAACTGGCTTATTTCGATTTCCGTCTACCAAATCCATTCACAATGCATTGGTCGGCCCGAGGCTATATTAAAAGACACTTGTCCAAGGTGCCACACAGTGGGACGGAACCCAGAACTATGTGGTTGAAAAGCAAGTTTCTTACCATACAGCCATGCCAGCGACTATATATAACATAAAATAAATTTATATCAACTTGTAAAAAGCCGAATGTAAATCTCATAAGAATTTAAAATTCACCCTCACTTTCCCCTTGATTTCAAAATTTTAATTAATTACCCAAAAAATGGAAGCCCTGACCTATCGTCAAAGAAATTCTCGTCCAAAAGAATAGTAAAATGATGAGATTCCCTTTACTTCAAAGTCTTTAAAAATGTTCAATACGAAAAGATGTCGTAACACATGGGTTTATCCACTCTTTGCTCTAAATGTCAAAAGCCCTGTAGCTAAATATTATTAGTTCTCGTTGATACGTACTTCCTATTGAAGCAAAGGTATCTAAAGTTATCCAATCGTAACA
>NC_142947.1:30891634-30894134 GCF_046866305.1 Octopus bimaculoides | reverse complement strand
TGAATGTTGACATAGCGAAAAATAGTAGAAAACCTTGGGATCCCGCTTTCTACAGTTAATAGAGTGCTTGTGCAATTGACCAGAGAGGGTAACGAGTCCACATCACCTCGCCCAGGTTGACCAGGGCCCTCTGACAAGACCCTTCTCTTTGTTAAGAGAAGTGTAGAGGATAATCCTTGTTGCAAGGTTTCTGACATAGCAGAACAAGTTGGTATCAGTCCCAGAACAGCTGACAGGTATCTCCACAAGCTTGGTTACTATGGCAGAGCAGCAAGAAGGAAGCCACTTCTTTGAACAGCCAATATCAAACGGAGAAACGTTTGGGCCAGTGAGATGGTGGAAAGGCCACTAGCATTTTGGGACACTGTCATATTCTCCAATGAATTCAGATTGGCTATATTTTCTAACAGTGGTCGAGTGTGGGTCTAGAGACTCGGTAATCAAGAATTTGATGTGAAAAGATTGCAGCCAACAATCAAACGTGGCAGCTATTCTGTGATGGTCTGGAGAGCAATTTGGAGCAATGGTCAATCAGAGCTGGTGGAGTGTGAGGGAAACATAAACTCAGATAAATATGTGTCCATATTGCAGAAAGGATTCCTTCCAATCTTCTCAAGTGATGAAATGATTAAAGAAGACTCTTTATTTATGTAAGATGGGATTCCTTGTCACGCGGCTAAAATGACCCAAGATTTGCTGGAAGAGAATGGCATTAAAAAGCTTCCATGGCCAAGCCAGCCACCAGATATGAACCCGATTGAACACCTCTGTGACATAATGGACAGGACACTTCTTAAAAAGAATAAGAAAGTATCTTCAAAGCCAGATCTTTTGAGATTACTGCATGAAACTTGGTAAGAAATTCTACAAGAGAATATTCGTCATCTGATCAGTAACATGCCTAATAGGGTCTTTGCATTGAAAAATGCAAAGGGCATGTCTACTAAATACATATTCACATTGTTATGTCTCAAGCTACTGCTATCTAGCACCTTCGGATGATCTCTACTCAACCGCTACACAACTGCTACTCGACTGCTACTCAACACTCGACTGCTACTCAACACTCTACCACGGCCAGATTGCCTCTATTTATATGTCTTGGGAGATCCTACTTCTTCGCCTGGGGGCGTCGACACAACACACATTATAACAATTAATAAATAATTCAAATATATAATTTCAGATTTAAATAAATTTTAATGATTATAAGGCTATCTATTTACTTCTGTCATGCCTGTGTATATACGCACAAACAGATACATATGCATATCTATCTATCATTATATACATACATATATACTTATTTATATACATACATACATACATACATACATACATACATACATACGTATATACATACATGCATACATATATGCAGATATATATATATATATATATATATATATATATATATATACATATATATATATAAATATATATATATATATATATATATATATATATATATATATATATATATATATATATATATATATATATATATATATATATATCCATTCATATATATTTATAATGATAGATAGATAGATAGATAGATAGATAGATAGATAGATAGATAGATAGATAGATAGATAGATAGATAGATAGGTCCGAGTTTACTGGGGAGTTTTAATGTCGCGTCTCAGTTTATTAAACTACCTGAATAAACTGAGAGACGGAACTTAAATTCCGGAGAAAGAATATTAAAAGATCTTAATAGGTTTAAATGAGAGCATATTTAGCAGCTGAGATTCAGTCTGGGAAAGATATTAAAGTTTTCTGTGATGAGCTGGAAAAGGCGTATGAACCACACACCTATCGTTTATCTTCTGTCCTGACTGCAGCTGGTGCAAAGCTGCTGACTAAAAGAACTGAAATCTTACAGTTGGAATTAACATTTTCAGACTGTTTTTGATATCAAGTCATCGAGGAAGGAAGATACCCTTTCAATCCCACAAAGGTCAGAAAATGTACAACTTGCTAACAATCTTAAATTGCAAGAATTAAATTGCAAGAATATAAAATTTCTTAAATTTACTTCTGTGCTGTCTCCACCTCCATCTTTTTTATATAAAAATTTGCTTTGTATAGATCTCTAATCTTTTTTCAACTATACACACACACACACACACACACTCTTTATACATACACACGCTAATACACGACTTATGTTATATTCCCCACTCATGTTTATACAACGAAAGGGGCAAGACTAGCCGGTATAAAGCACTTACTTGGTATTACCTGTATCTTTGAATGTGGTTGAATCTAATACCCTTAATAACCTTATATATATATATATATATATATATATATATATATATATATATATATATATATATATATAGGACTAAATAAAAAGACAACAAACGGAAAATATGACATACCAATGTATATATTTCAAAAAACGTGTAGTGAACAAACAAACGAACATATACTAAATACTAGGCGAACAGAAAACAGAAGGTCACCGATTCTTCATTAGTTATCAACCAGA
>NC_142947.1:30864134-30889134 GCF_046866305.1 Octopus bimaculoides | reverse complement strand
ATATATATATGAAAAATGGAACAAAAACGCAATAGAGGACAATAAAATATTCGGACAGATAGACGATACAAAGGCGGACAGGAGAAACAACAATCAGAAGGACAGGCAAAAAAAGACGGGTCATTGGTGGCCTTCTTTCTTCAGTCAAGTATACCAGAAGTCCTTACTGTTTCGGGCAGTTACACTTGAGACAGTTCGAACTGGCTGCCCCCAAAAAAATATAATCTAAGAGCAGTAGACTTTTTTGTAAGAAAGCTAGCGAATGTATACGGCAACAAAGACAAAAAACGGAGAACATGGTACACAATTAGAAATACTAACAACAAGACTATAACAACAGGTGTCTTTCAACCGAGACCGAATCAAATTGAGCTGGCGTGTATGAAGTGAAAGCCTAAAGCCAGGAAGATAGGAGATAGAAATAAGAGGTGTTGGCAGTCGGCAGTCAGGCCAAGAAAGAAAGATCATGGCTGGCCGGACACCGGTCACGTGGAAGGAAGAGAGATGGGTAGGAGGCAGCGAGATCGAAGGATTAGAAAAACATCAGAAACAAAGGGAAAGGAACAGGGGAGATAAACGAGGAGGGAAAAGGGGGAGTTAAGGAAAGAGATGGCCATGAAATGTGAGAAAGAAAGGGGAGCGAGAAAAAGAAAAGGGGTAGAAAGTATGAAAGTGACTAAAAGATAGAGTAATAGTCGTATAAAATTTAGATACATGCCTACTATAAGGTGAGCACAAGTGTGTACGTACGCCGCTATATGCATATACAACAGGCTTCTTTCATTTTCCGTCAACCAAATTCACTTAGAAGGATTTGGTTGGCCCGGGGCTATAGTAGAAGACACTTGTCCAAGGTGCCACGCAGAACCAGCCACTCCTGCGCCTATACATATATATGTGTGTGTGTGTGTGTGTGTGTGTGTGTGTGTGTGTGTGTGTGTGTGTGTGTGTGTGTGTGTGTGTGTGTGTGTGAAATGCATTAAATACTACAGAACGTACACGAAGCACAGACACAAGAACCCTAATCCTTCCTCAGTTATAGACCAAAATTACTAACACCCAGCTGCGTCCGTACATATCTATATATATGTATACATGTGTGTGCGCGTGTGTGTGTGTGTGTGTGTGTGTGTGTGTCTGTCTGTCTGTTTGTCTGTCTGTGTCTGGGTGCGCGTGTGTGCCTTTGTGTTTCATTTGTCCTCTGTCACTGCTTGCCAAATGATGTTGGTTTGTTTGCGTTCCCGCATCTTAGCGATTCGACAAAAAAGACCGATAAAATAAGTAGCAGACTTTAAAAAAGTAAGTACTGGGGTCGATCCGTTCGACAAAACCCTTCAAGGCGGTGCCCCAGCATGGCCGCAGTTCAGTGAGTGAAACAAGTAGAAGATAAACGATAAAATACAAGAGTTGTACCAGGCTTAAACATGTTATTTAATTACGATCGAAAAATCCCGTTCCCTCTGAAAAATTTAATATTCCCATAAGCCCTCTTGATATTTGTCTTGCGAGCCCACAACGCCCCTAAGGAGCTGGCGTGTATGAAGTGAAAGCCTAAAGCCAGGAAGATAGGAGATAGAAATAAGAGGTGTTGGCAGTCGGCAGTCAGGCCAAGAAAGAAAGATCATGGCTGGCCGGACACCGGTCACGTGGAAGGAAGAGAGATGGGTAGGAGGCAGCGAGATCGAAGGATTAGAAAAACATCAGAAACAAAGGGAAAGGAACAGGGGAGATAAACGAGGAGGGAAAAGGGGGAGTTAAGGAAAGAGAGGGCCATGAAATGTGAGAAAGAAAGGGGAGCGAGAAAAAGAAAAGGGGTAGAAAGTATGAAAGTGACTAAAAGATAGAGTAATAGTCGTATAAAATTTAGATACATGCCTACTATAAGGTGAGCACAAGTGTGTACGTACGCCACTATATGCATATACAACAGGCGAGGTCGGATTAAGACCAATAGAAGCTCTAAGCACTTGAAAGATTTTGGTGTTCCTGTATATATATATATATATATATATATATATATATATATATATATATATATATATATATATATATATATATATATATATATATATATATATATATGTATATATATATATATGTATATGTATATATATATATATATATATATATATATATATATATATATATATATATATATATATATATATATATATGTATATATATGTATATATATACATATATATATATATATATATATATATATATATATATATATGTATATATATATATATGTATATGTATATATATATATATATATATATATATATATATATATATATATATATATATATATATATATATATATATATATATATATATATATATATATATATATATATATATATATATATGTATATATATATATATATATATATATATATATATATATATATATATATATATATATATATATATATATATATATATATATATATATATATATATATATATATATATATATATATATATATATATATATATATATATATATATATATATATATATATATATATATATATATATATATATATATATATATATATGTATATGGGAGGCGCAATGGCCCAGTGATTAGGGCAGCAGACTCGCAGTCGGAGGATCGCGGTTTCGATTCCTAGACCGGGCATTGAGAGTGTTTATTGAGCGAAAATACCTAAGCTCCACGAGGCTCCGGCAGGGGGTGGTGGCGACCCCTGTTGTACTCTTTCGCCCCAACTTTCTCTCACTCTTTCTTCCTGTTTCTTGATGGACTGGCGTCCCGTCCAGCTGGGTGGTACACATACGCCATGGAAACCGGGCCCATAAACCTGGCTAGGCTTTAAAAGGGTGACGTTTATCGCTTTTATATATATGTAATTCAAAATATAAACAATAATAAGCCATAATTATCATTTCTCAAAGCGAGATAAAAGATGGAAAGTAATGTTTATTTTTGTATACTTCTACTCTATTTATACTTGAAAAGTTTTCTACTTTTTTTAATTGCCAAGTCTTTGATCAGATCCTCACTATGAATACTTCGAAACTATATTTCCAATTATATGAGCCACTTCGAGTATTATTTTAGCAAGTTCAAAGTGATTTCTTTTGTGCCGTAAACCATTCACCATTTCTATGGGTACTCCCCACGTCTGTTGATGCTCTAAGCACGTGCATATTTTCCTTAATTGTTAATCCAGCGCTGGTTACCGCCCATATTAAGTCCTTGAAACCTACCACAAAATGCTATGATAGTCATGGCTGGAACGTCTTTTCAGCTAATCACGGTTGACCCGCAACAACGGGAGAGGTGATATAATTATTAATGATGACATATTCATGATGTTTGATGGTTTTGGGGTTTTCAGTTTTCAGTTCCAGCCACGACTAGCCTATTGCTTTAAGAGTATCTCGGACTACGACAACTAATATGTCCGTTCCCTCTTTGGAAAATAAGGAGTTAATTGAGGTAAATTGACTGCTAATTCTGGAAGATCGAAAGAAGGGTAATGTCACCTCGTTGTCTCATCATTTTTCATTGTGGTGATAATGGCGGCGGTGGCGGTCGTGCTAGCTGTAATAACAGATTGCAATAGTAATATAATAGTAGTGATGGTGATGGTAGTTGTAATAATAGGTTGTAATAGTAACAGTAATAGTAGTGGTTGTGATGGTATTGGTCGTGGTGGTGGTGGTGGTGGTGGAAGTGGTGCTGGTTGTGATGCTGCTGCTGTTGCTGGTTGTGCTGCTGCTGCTGTTGCTACTGCTGCTGTTGCTACTGCTGCTGGTTGTGGTGAGGGTAGTGGTTGCGGTTGTGATAATATGTAATAGTGGTGATATTAGAGACGCTGATGGTTATATTAGCGGTAATGTCGGTTGTGGTTATGGTTATGCTAATGGTTATTGTTGTTGTCGTGGTGGTGGTGGTGGTGGTGGTGGTGGTGGTGGTGAGGTAGTTATCAGCAAACGGTGAGGTGGGCTGGGCCTCACGGTACAACCAACCATTCCGCTTGGGGATCGCCTATCTCACTGAAGTTTCTGCACTTGATTCTCTTTCATTCTTCCTCATGCCACTGTCAATGGCATCAAACGTTCAAACTTGATGAGTCGTCCTCCTCCGTCTCCATCTCCTACACCTCCTCATTATTCTGTATCTCCTATTTGCTCCTCCTCCTCCTCCTCATCTTTCTACTGCTGCTGCTACTACTACCGCTACTACTTCTTCACAACTTCATTAACAATTGTTTTGTTTCTTGGCGTCGTTTTGTTTTATCTCTTGCGTCTTTATTTGACGAGTTTCTTGTCTCTTGTTTAGCTTTGTGTATCCGCATATTTACATATATATATATGTGTGTGTGTGTGTGTGTGTTAGTGTTAGTGTGTGTATTCATATATATATATACATATACATGCACACACATGTATGCATACGGATATGTGTGTTGCTGTGTGTGTGTTTGTGACTGTATATATATATATATATATATATATATATATATATATATATATATATATATATATATATGTATGCATATATATGTATGTATGTATGTGTGTCTATATACACACACACGCGCGCATATATATATGTATTTATGTTTATGTGTGTATGTGCGTATACGAATGCGTGACTGTGTATTGTTAGCGGTTGTATATGAGTATTTGAAAGAAACTTTGTGCATGTATATGTGTGTGTGTGTGTGTGTGTGTGTGTGTGTGTGTGTGTGTGTGTGTGTGTGTGTGTGTGTGTGTTTCACAGCAGCCATCTTTACCTAGCACAAAGGAGCCAATTAATTTATAAAGGAGATCTGCCATTTTTTTTTTTTTCCGGGAATTTTTTTTTTCTCCTTTTCATTACCTCCTCAACCTCAACTGTATCCCCCACCTCTACTTGAACCCCCATCTCCAACTTCACCGCAGCTGCACCGCACCACTCCCATCACTGACAATCACGATGCCGTCAACTGCAAAAACAACAACAACAATAACGACAACAACAATCGGTATGAACAATTAGAAAATCGTCGCCAACGTCATCATCAATATCGTCGTCGTCATCATCATCATCATTCTCATCATCATCATCATTCTCATCATCATCATCATTCTCATCATTGTCAACTTCGCCATCGTCATCATCATCATCATCATCATCGGCAGCAGCAGCAGCAGCCACAACATCAACAACAACAGCAACTGTCACAGTAAACAATCCATATTTGACTAAAGCATTCCTCACTCTAACGCAACCACCATCAACAACAACAGCCAGAACATCAATACCACACACAATCTGCTCCGGAATCAAATCCAGCACCACACCACCAATGACAACACACCACGCCATCACCATTAACAAGGGAACTTGAATGTGGTCACCCGAAATGCTAAAAATACTAACCAAATTCCCTTTTAATCACCTTAAAAGCATCTGAGACGTTGGATCCATGTAGTCTCGGATTGTATAACTGAACATAAAAGACGGGACAGTCATGATTGGAATATTTTTAACCCTAGGTCCACTCAGTGGCCGATATGAGGCTCCACATCAGTAACACAACAACTCAAAAATAGAAGCTATGTGCAGTCACTAAATCAACTAAAAATAGCAACTAAATCTCCTTCGGGTCATGCACTTTGCTGTCTGATGTAGTCCGAAATACATTATGAGCCAATGAGTGAAGGCGCGTGACATAGTGGTTAGGGTATGCGGCTCACGGTCATAAGGTCTTAAGTTCGGTTCCCAGTGGCGCGTTGTGTCCTTGAGCAAGACACTTTATTTCATGTTACTCCAGTCCACTCAGCTGGCAAAAATGAGTCGTAGCCTTGTTATATCGTGTGTCACGCTGAATCTCTCTGAGGACTACGTTTAAGGGTACGCGTGACTGTGTGGTGCCCAGCCACTTGCACGTTAATTTCACGAGCAGGCTGCTTAGTCGGATTGGTGTTTTCTTTGATTCATTATGTTTTATTTGTTATTCATTTTGAGTTGATTATTTTTTTAAGTGAAGATCTCGTGGTAAGTACAATAGCTGATCACCTCTCTTACTGGTGTAGCTATCGCAATAGCTATCACTCGTGACATTCCTTTCTCCTTCCGCAGCTATATCTGAAAAATACCAACAATGCTTCGATCACCTCAAGGAACACATCAGAAAATAACACAAGGAACACATCAGAAAATAACTCAAAAATACTTTCACAAATACGGTTTTAAAAAAAACAGCCTAGAACAAGAAATAAAATTAAGTTTCGAGAACTCAACAAACCCCAACAATTACCAACATAGACAAAACAGAAGCAACATAGACAAAACATAGACACTGGAGCAGAGGCATGATACTGTAGTGCAAACATAGCACTGCAGAACAAAGAGACAACGCAGTACGAACATAAACACAATAGTAAAAATTAAAATCCTGTAGTAAAAATATAACACTGCAGTGTAAACATGTTACCACGTTGCATATGTACATACTCACATGTTCGTTCGTCAGAACGACGTGGACGATCTAGTCTTCATGGATGAAAGATGGCTAACTGATGACTTACGCAGTAACTCTGCAGTGGTTCCCATCCATGATTCCTATTTTATTCAATAGAAGGGATCTCTCGTTGCCATTCGATATCTAAAAACTCCTATAATATTTTTATGATTTAACATTATTAGGAATTGTATTTGAAAAAACTGTTTAAATAGTGTGTGTATTGTAGAAATACAAGCAGTTTATTGGACATAAATTTTAACAACAAAATCTTATATAGACACCACTACCACCACCACCACCACAACCACCACCACCACCACCACCCCACAAGAGCCATATGGAACCGGTTGAGGGCCATTGATTTAAAGTGAAGATAAATTGCGCACAATCAACCTTACTTTCTCGTCCGTTACTATGTTCAGCCCAGTGGATGACCAGGATATCTTGCTCGCTTCATCATGCATTGTTGTAGCGGCCTTTCTCTTCATTGATCCATAAAAGGTTTCTTCCGCAAAGTTTGCTGGATCCAGTCATCACATAGGGAAGCCCTAACTCGTCGACTTTCATACCAGTAACTCTTAAGAACATCAAATGCAATCAAAGTTTACACTCAACATTACCAACTACTACTACTACTAATAATAATAATAATAATAATAATAATGACGATGACGATGACGATGACGATGACGATGATGATGATGATGATGATGATGATGTTGATGATGATGATGATGATGATGATGACGATGACGATGACGATGACGATGATGATGATGATGATGATGATGATGATGATGATGATAATACCACCACTACTACTACGCCCACACGAAAGGTAAATTCACTGACAATTACAAACCAACGGCGTCCGTCTTTACGTTCTGAGTTCAAATTCCACTGAGGTCGACTTTGCCTTTCATCTTTTCGAGGTCGATAAAATAAGTACCAGTTAAACATTGAGGTCGATGTAATTGACTTACCCCTCCACTAAAAATACTGGCCTTGTACCAAAATTCGAAACCAATTACAAGACAATTGGGAGCAATTACATAGTTGCTCAACGTGTAAAAATAGCTCCTAAATCTCCTTCAAATCAAACTCTATCGCCGCAAACAAGGGAGAAAAACAATTAAATAACTTAATCCTAAACAGTTTTAGAAAGAAAGGAAGACGCTCACGGCTGGAACGGCTCTTACCGTAGGTTTGATGAATCTAGGCTGACCTGGAGCAAAATACTGTGAATAGGTAGAAACTGGACAATGGGGGAAATAGGTGTATAAACTGTTCCGCTGCACAAACTGTTGCATGTCGGAGTGCATAGTGCAACACAGCACACCAAAAAGTAAACCGGTGTTCGTTGGAGTGCAAAGGGCATCGCTGCACACCAAAGAACGGACTACTACATATTGGAGCAAGCCGCCGAGCACTGCACACCAATTTCGTCCATCTTTACGTTCTGAGTTCAAATTCCACCGAGGTTGACTTTGCCTTTCATCCTATCGGGGTCAATAAAATAAGTACCAAATTGAGTACTGGGGTTGATGTAATGAACTTATTCCCTCCCCCAAAAATTGCTGGCCTCGTGTCAAAATTTGAAAGCAAAATGGTTAAACGGTTAACAGCTACATGTTTGAGTTAGCAGTTTCACAGTGCGCAACAAATAACAAGACTGATGCATATTAAAGTGCAAAGTGTGACATTGCCAAAGAAGCAGCAGCTGACAACTGCATATCCGAGTACACAGTACACCGTACAGCAAGCAGCAGAATGCTGCATGCGGGTGTGCATAGTGCTACACAACACCACAAGCCAATATACTACGGCATGTTGGAGTGGTGGTATATCGCACACCAAACAAGAGAATTCCACATGTTGGAAGGCACAGAACTACACAGTACACAAAACTACAGACTACAGCACGTTGTAGTGCACAGTGCGGTGTTCAACTAATCAGGAACATAGTATATTGGGGACCCTAGTTTATAACGTGGCTCTGGTCTTTCAACCGACAACTTCAGATGGGCGATTGGCAGAAGTGTCAGAGCGAATGCTTCTGGTAATTTGTTCTGCATCTTTGGGGTCTGAGTTCAAATCCGTTGAGCTCGACTTTGGCTTTCATACCTCTGAGGACGATAAATAAAGTACCAATAAAATATCAGAATCGTTTCATTTCTTTCTCTTCCTCATCTCTCTTTCTCTCTCTCTCTCTCTCTCTCTCTCTCTCTCTCTCTCTCTCTCTCTCTCTCTCTCTCTCTCTCTCGCTCGCTCGCTCGCTTTCTTTCTCTCTCCCTCCCTTGTTCCCGCAAAATTAATCAGATTATGTAATGAGTGAGTCGTGGGCTTTCATGGGTATAGGGACGTCTGCAGAGGCACGGCGTTACTTTACTTTCAACTCACAGGGTGGAGATCTAATGGCGTCTAACCCACGTCCTTCCCAATTTCAAGATCACAAATCTTAGCATATCCCCAGTTCCTGAAAACCATTTCCATACACGTTCGTCAGGAACCCTTCAGTGCCCTTTTTCTTCAGAAATAGAGGGAGACTTGAGCTTCGGCGGGGACAGTAATCTCTTCTCTAATAGGCTGTAAAAATGTCTGGAGAAACAAGTGAACATGATCGTTATAAATGGACAACATCGGTCCGACCGTGACCATCAGTTCGTTACGGAAAGGTTCAATGCAAACACCTAGTTGACAAAGGTCTATTCCACTGATGATAGTCTAGAATTACATAACATCAGTAAAAACCATCTGCACCACGACCATCCCCTATAAGCAGTATGAAGTTGGGTGGCCTCTATGTAGTCATTCTACCTCCTAGAAATAGTAACAAGGTCTCTTTCAAATCACACGCCAGTGGGTTTCAAAAAGAAGGATTTGTACATATTTAATAGTGTACTCCTAGACGTATGCCTGGATGGTCACGGATTGAAATGTTTTTGATCATACCTCTACTGGAACAAGATTAAACAAAAACAACAAAACAACAACTATTACTACTACTACTACTACTACTACTACTACTACTACTTTTCCACTGGCGTCGTCTCACCATCCGTTACACTGTCACTACCACCATCACTCACACTGGTGAGTGATGGTCACCAGCACCATCACCACTATTACTATAACCATCTTCACCAACATCATCCCCACCTCCACCACCACCACCACCACCAATAACAACAACAACAACAACAACAGCAACAACAACAACAACAACAACACAGCAATCAGTATCAAAAGAAAAAGAAATTGACAAGAACGGGAGAAGGGCGAGAAGAGTTGGAGGTGGAGTAAAAGAGAAAGTGAAAGTAAAAAGGAGGAAAATTGTTTGAGAGAGAGGGAGGAGAAAATGATGGTGGTATGGTTTGGTTGTGGTGGTGGTGCTGGTGGTGCTGGTGGTGCTGGTGGTGGAAGAGAGAGAGAGCGAAACGTCCGCCATCGCCACTATCGCAATCACATCTCAGAAGTGCACGCATACACATACACGCAACTAACAACCTACCACAAACAACAACAACCATCGCCACTGTCTACCACCACCAAAACCACCATCGCCATCACTACCGTTCTCCATCCTCCGGTCCTATCCCCCCCCCCACTACTTCCCTTCCTCCCAGCTAATTCCCAATGGACCAGTCCAGATCATTCCACTAATTTCCCAACTAAAAACGAATTTAGAGAAACAATTAATTAGATTTTAATTTCATCTGATACTGCTGCTGCTGATGATGACAACGACAACGACGACGACAATGATGGTGACGATGATGATGATGACGATGATGATGATGACGATGATGATGTCTTTCGAAAACCTGCTGTTTTTTTTTTGTTGTTGTTTTTGTTCTTGTTAGTGTCTCAGTTGTTTCTTTTGTGGATTTTTATTGTGGTTTCTCCTGTTGTTGTTGTTCACTCCATATCTATCTAACATTCATTTATTTTTACGTCATGCTTTTCATCCCTTTCTCTCTCTTTCCCTCTTTCCCTTTCCTTCTCTCTCTCTCTCTCTCTCTCTCTCTCTCCATCTCTCTATCTATCTATCTATCTATCTGTCTATCTGTCTATCTTATTAACTAGTTTTGTTGTTGCCTCAATATTCTACGTATCTGTCCAGACATTCCATATTTTTTGCTTATAAATATATATCTCTCTCTCCCTCTCTCTTCCTCCCCACCTCTCTCTCTCTCTCTCTTCCTCACATACACTCACACACTTCCTCTCTTTCTCTTCCTTTCTCTTTCCCACCTCTATCTTTCTCCCCTTTTCCCTTTCCCCCTTTTACTCTCATCTTTTCTCTTACCCTTTTTCTGTTCATTCCTCGTTACTCCTTTTCTCTTTTCTCTTTCTTCTCTCTCTCTATCTCATCCTCTCTTCTTCTCACCTGTCTCCCTCCCTCTATCTACCTCTATCCAGTTACATACCCTTCCCCCGCTATTTCTTTAATAGAGAATACGATTTAAACACGACATAAACTACCTTCAAAAGAAAGCAGTAAATAAAAGGATCTAATGAACAATACTAACAATGATGATGATGATGATGATGATAATAATAATAATAATAATAATAATAATAATAATAATAATAATAATAATAATATAGGTACAAGGCCTGAAACTTGAGGGGAGTGGTCTAGTCGATTATCTCGACTCCAGTGGGTAACTGGTACTTATTCATCGACCCCGAAAAGACGAAAGGGAAAGTCGACCTCGGCGGAATTTGAACTCAGAATGTGAGGACAGACAGTCGAAATGCCACCAAGTGGTGTAAATGTAAATTTATCATCTGGATATAGAAGCTGGAGGTTTTGAAACGGCTGTTCTTAAGAGATATTCACACCAGCAGAATAGCTGACCTCTATGACGGTACATACGTTTTCTTGTCGGTCCCAAACAACAAATATCCAGACTGCTATGTTTTACACTGGACAGATGCTTAGATGAGAATTTTCCACCATGTATGTATGTATGTATGTATGTCTGTAAGTACGTATGTATGTATGTACGTACGTAAGTATGTATGCATGTATGTATGTAAGTATGTATGTATGTATGTAAGTATGTATGTATGTATGTATGTATGTATGTATGTATGTAAGTATGTATGCATGTATGTATGTATGTAAGTATATATGTATGTATGTAAGTATGTATGTATGTATGTAAGTATGTATGTATGTATGTATGTATGTATGTATGTATGCATGTATGTAAGTATATATGTATGTATGTATGTAAGTATGTATGTATGTATGTATGTATGTAAGTATATATGTATGTAAGTATATATGTATGTATGTATGTAAGTATGTATGTATGTATGTATGTATGTAAGTATATATGTATGTATGTATGTATGTATGTATGTGATGTATGTATGTATGTATGTATGTATGTATGTATGTATGTATGTATGTAAGTATGTATGTATGTATGTATGTAAGTATGTATGTATGTATGTAAGTATGTATGTATGTATGTATGTATGTATGTAAGTATGTATGTATGTATGTATGTATGTATGTAAGTATGTATGTATGTATGTATGTAAGTATGTATGTATGTATGTATGTATGTATGTATGTATGTATGTAAGTATGTATGTATGTATGTATGTATGTAAGTATGTATGTATGTATGTATGTAAGTATGTATGTATGTATGTATGTATGTATGTATGTAAGTATGTATGTATGTATGTATGTATGTATGTATGTAAGTATGTATGTATGTATGTATGTATGTATGTATGTATGTATGTAAGTATGTATGTATGTATGTATGTATGTAAGTATGTATGTATGTATGTATGTATGTATGTATGTATGTAAGTATGTATGTATGTATGTATGTATGTATGTAAGTATGTATGTATGTATGTATGTATGTATGTATGTATGTATGTATGTATGTAGGTGCATATTTGTATGTTTTATGTATTATTCTCATGCTTATAGTTGCAAATGTAGACATGCTCATATATATTTGAATGTTAAACATCTGGATAGTTTTTATGTATGTATGTATGTATAAGTATAAGTATAAGTATATGAATGTATATATGCATTTGAGCGTCTTCATAAAAATACTTATATTCAAATTTATGAAAGCTTCAAAGTAACATTTACAACAAATACACTTCTAAATCACAGCTAAAACCGTCAGGCGGGTGTAGTAATATCACTACATGTAACAAATGCGAGATTCGAATCCCATGTATGACATTGTCCACCTTTTTTCTGTCTAAGGTGTCTTTAGCCCATACATTACAAGCTGCTACTAAATTTGTATTTGAGCAACTTCATAAAAAAGACTTGTCTTCATACGTATGTTTGTGTGCGTATTATATGGGCGTAGAAAGGGAAAAGTTGCCTTTCAGAAAATAATATATTAAAAGCTTGACAGTATTCCAGCTCAATCTTTCTTAATGGGAGTCTTTCACAGTTTCTTATTAATTTTTTTTTTTAGTTTAGTTAGTGACAATAACATTGCTAAATCCAGCGGTCTTTGACGTTTCAAGGCTTTCTGGAAACGTCAGCAGCGAAATGTTATTCTTATTAACTAAATATGGAGAATTAATAAGGAGATAACATAAAAGAAAAAGAACCTTCTTAAGAAAGACCATGCTAGAACGTACCCATGTATTTGTACACCTTGCAGGCCTTAAGAATCATGTGAGACGTCATCCAGCGACGAGAAAACCAAACTTGAGATGTTTCTTAGAATGAAATGGCTCTAAGAAGCAGTCTTACTCGGTTACGAGTCGACTTCCATTTATGTGTGTGCGTGTACCCACGCGCTAATATATATATATATATATATATATATACAGGCGCAGGAGTGGCTGTGTGGTAAGTAGCTTGCTTACCAACCACATGGCTCCGTGTTCATTCCCACTGCGTAGCACCTTGGGCAAGTGTCTTCTACTATAGCCTCGATCCGACCAAAGCCTTGTGAGTGGATTTGGTCGACGGAAACTGAAAGAAGCCTGTCGTATATATGTATATATATGTATGTGAGTGTATGTGTTTGTGTGTCTGTGTTTGTCCCCCTAACATCGCTTGACAACCGAAGCTGGTGTGTGTACGTCCCGGTAACTTAGCGGTTCGGCAAAAGAGATCGATAGAAGTCTTGTGGTCGATTTTCTCGACCGAAGACGGTGCTCCAGCATAGCCGCAGTCAAATGACTGAAACAAGTAAAAGGGTAAAAGAGAGTATATATATATATTATCTTTTATTTTTGGGTTATTTCAATCATTAAATTGTGACCATGCTTGAATCGACCACAGTACTTGATATTTTTTTTGTAAAGCTTGGTATTTATTCTGTCAGGCTCTTTTGCCGAGCCGCTAAGTTACGGAGACGTAAACACACCAACACCGGTTGTCAAGTGGTGATGGGGGACAAACACAGACACAAAGACACGCACGCACACACACACACACACACACACACACGCACAAGTATGTGTATACACATATATTAATATATATGTATGTATTATGTATGTATGTACGTCTGTATGTATGTATACGTATGTATGTGAATATATAGATATATATATATATATATATATATATATATATATATATATATATATATATATATATATATATATGTATATGTGTGTGCATGTATATGTGTATGTATGTAAGTATGTGTGTGGTGTATATATATATATATATCTATATATATATATATATATATATATATATATATATATATATATGTATATGTGTGTGCATGTATATGTGTATGTATGTAAGTATGTGTGTGGTGTATATATATATATATATCTATATATATATATATATATATATATATATATATATATATATATATATACACAATAATACAAGAGGATGAAATATTAAAATACAAACATGAATCCGGGAGTGTAAATGGAGAAGGCACTAGAGCAGAGAGATAAAACGAACCCGGTTAAGAGAATATGGACTTTAGGATGACAGTAACTTCACCAACCCAAGCTGCAAAAATAATCAAATGAAAAGCAAACGAGAAAGGATTGGAACAAGCAAAACAACGCTGGCACGATTAACCGTTACATGACCAACATTCCCAAATGAAAATATTGAAATAAAAGCTAACCAGAGGCAGAAAAACCAAAGATAAATATGTATGTAATAACCTTTCCAGTTTTAGAACGAGTAGAGGAATTATGAGAGGAGGAGCCGATTGTATTGACCTCAGTGCACAACTGGTGGTTTATTTTGTCAACCCCGAAAGGTTAAAAGACAAAGTCGACCTCGGCGACATTTGAACGCAGAGCCGAGAGAAACGCCGCTAAGCATTTTGCCCAGCGCGGTAACGATTAAGCCAGCCTGCCGCCTAAATCTTTGTAATATCGATTCCTTGAGATAAAGCTGCGAACTGGCAGAACCGTTAATATGCTGGACAAAATGCTTAGCGGCATTTCGTCCGCCTTTACGTTCTGAGTTCAAATTCCGCCGAGGTCGACTTTACTTTTCATCCTTTCGAGGATCGATAAAATAAGTACCAGTTCGTCACTGTGGGTTGATGTAATCGACTTAGCCCCTTCCCCAAAATTGCCGGCCTTGTGCCAAAATTTGAAATTAATATCGATCCCTTGACTGGAACAAGGTGATATAGGGGAGATAAGTCACACTTAAGTCAGCTGATTGTAGATCTAAGGAAAGAAATACGATAGACTAGAAATTATACACAACTAAGTTAATAAGCAAATTTATTTATTCATTTATTTATTTATTTATTTATTTATTTATTTATATAGTCATTTATTTATTTATATAGTTATGCTGCACTAAACTTCATGGAAATAAAACAGTTACGAAGCTAGATACAGACAGCTTGTTAAGTTACAACATAACACAGCACATACAAAAACATGTATACCTTTCTCTGTACGTGTGGGTGAGGCGTGTGTGTTTGTGTGCATGAATGTGTGTGTATACATACAGAGTGTTCAGGCTAAATTTGACGATTTTTATATCTCCCTTTTTCAGGAACAGCCTGATGTATTGGTGAACGGCCAACGGCGTTGGAATGCATAAAGATTAAAGTTGTAGTTGACAAAACAATTAAGTGAATATTGGAAAATAGGTACCTGTGTCATGATGATTCATGCCGGGTGTCAAAGTGCCGACATCATGACTGTTTTTCTGTGCTCTGGAAATACTGTAAGGGCTGTAAGAAGAGACATAGCAGGACCCCTGACTGCATTCGTACGTCGGAATTCATCCAATAACTACAGGACAAAGTAATGGAAAATCCAAGGAAGTGAATCTAGGCTTTGGAAAGAGAGATGGGTGCTGGAGTCACCACCATGAAACTGGCCTTGAATGAGAACCTTCACTACAACTCGTACAAGATGCACAAGGGAATATTCCGAGAGCCAAGGTCAAGGTCAAGGAGAACCGCTTGGCAAAGGCAAAGAAACTCCTGGACAAACTAAGGCATCCATCCTGTTGAGGTGAGGAAGAACTGGTTCTTCTCAGATGAAAAGAACTTCTGCCAGGACCAGTGCACAGCATCCAAAACAACAGGTGGCTTTTCTACAACTCATGCGATGTCCAACGTATCGTTTAAACCATGTTCTCCCAAACTGTGATGGTCTTTGGTTGTGGATCCACTGAAGGTGGCGTCAAATCACTCCACAATTTCGAACAGGGCTTTAGGCTCAATTCAGACGACTATGTGAAGCTGTTGGAGACTGATGTCAAACATTGGCTGGAGAGGGTTGCTGCTGGAAGGTCACGTGTGTGACTACAGGATTCGGCTCCGTGTCATATCTCCGGAAAGAATCAGATGTAGTCGTCGGTGAATTTCTTCGACTTCGTCACCCCCAATTTCTGGCCCCCTAAATTCCCTCGATTGTTACCCCATGGATTACTATGAAAGACGCCAACCGCACTGCCTGCAACATCAAGGCCGAACTGATGGCCAAGCAGTTCAAAGATCTTTGAGGTACGCATCGTTGTATGTGAGTGTGTAGTGTTTAAAAGGCCGCCGTTTATAGAATGTTAATCACTGCTACCACCACCACCACCTCCTAAAAGGAGATGGTGGTGGCGACGGTGATTATCATTCTGTAAACGGTTCTATTGGGCCTGATAGAGAAAATAATGTAGACCATTTCAGCCGTTTTCTTGTTAATTGCTCCTCTCATTGAAGCACACTAATTACAACAGCTTCTGTTAATGTGTTAGTTGGGTATTAATTAAACAGATTATTAATCATCATCATCATCATCTTCCTCGTCATAATCACCATCGTCATCATCTTCATCATTATCATCATCATCATCATCATCATCATCAAAATCATCATCATTATTATTATTACTATTATTATTATTAATTATTCGATTCGCTCTGATGTAGTCTCTGTGTGAGCAATTAAGGAAAGCTTTGTTGAGTAATTAAAGCACGATCTGAATCTAGTTATAACAAGTTATTAGTAAATTAATTATCATAGTTATTGTGCTTGTTTAGTGATCAATTCCTTTTACAATTTGCTTTGTTGACGTTATAAACATACTGTGTTAAGGAACAAACATTGCAGCTTATTGCGCTAACAAAGTTGACTTGCAAACAGTATTTAATAAACAATCAATTTAAACGTCGTGAGAACATACGGTGGCTAAGCGGAGAAACGGCAGAGTCGTTAGAGTGACGGACAGAATGGCTTGCGATATTTGTTCTGCCTTTCTAATCGATAAGTTCAAATACTGCAGTGGTTAACTACTTTTCGAGGTCGGTAAATAAAGTATCAGAGTACAGAGTTAACAGTTATTTATCCACTTCTATATTCATCCCTCCAACCATTTCCTCCGTCCATTATTCCTGGGAGGGTCTTGAGAGTAGAGCTCTCAGGCATCTCTTCCATTGGGTCCTACCAGAAGAAACCATCATTGCACTTTCTGGCTGAAGTTTAAAGCGTGGCCGATTAACTCTGCGGATATTACCCAACCATCTCGTTCTTGGTTTACCCCTAGGTCTTCTGCAGGTTCGCTCGGCTTGAAGAATCCTAACTTGGCTTGACGAATCCTCTCAGCAATTCATTTAGTAACCATTATTCTTTTCTACTGTAGGCACAAGGCCTGAAATTTTGGGGGGAAGGGGGCCAGTCGATTAGATCGACCCCAGTACGCAACTGGTACTTAATTTATCGACCCCGAAAGAATGAAAGACAAAGTCGACCTCCGCGGAATTTGAACCCAGAACGTAAAGGCAGACGAAATACCGCTAAGCATTTCGCCCGACGTGCTAACGTTCCTCCCAGCTCGCCTCCATATTTAGTAACCATTATTAAAATAATTATGTAAAGAGTATTGTTTGTCTTCTCTTGAAACGAATAATCCTAACCGAGATTATACTCAAATTAATCAACGATATTCTCTTTATATGAACATAGGTGAAGGCGTGGCAGTGTAGTCAGAAGTTTGCTTCTCAGCCACATGGTTGCTGGTTCAGTTCCACTGCGTGGTACCTTGAGGAAGTGTTTTCTAACATAGCTGCAGGCTGACCAAAGCCTTGTGAGTGAATTTGATAGTCGGAAACAGAAAGAAGTCCGTCGTGTGTGTGTGCTTGTGTGTGTGTGTGTGTGTCTTCGCATATGCGTTTGTCCCCTACCACCGCTTGACAACCGGTGTTGGTGTGTTTAGCTACCCCTAATTTAGCAGTTCTGCAAAAGAGCCCGATAAAATAAGTACCAGGCTTTACAAAAATATATATTAAATACTGAGGTCGATTCATTCAACTAAAATTCTTCAAGGCGGTGCCACAGCATGGCCGCAATTTAATGACTGAAACAAGGAAAACAAAAAAAATTAAAAAAAGATAGTGAACAATTAGACCAATTGTTCATTTGCTAAACATTTAGATTACAGTTTTTATTTGTAAAGATAATAAAAGAAAAATTAATAACGAACTGGTATATTAATAGGATTTTATATCAATACGATACTGTACCAGAGTATAGTATTGAAATAAAAAAGCATTTTAGCCAACATCATGATATACACAGATGTAAACACTTTGTCTTTATATACAGGAACTTTGAATAGGTACGAACTAAAAGGAGCCTCCAATCCAAGAGATAAGAGATGGATGGAGTGAGAAATTTTGCACATAGCTTTGACAGAAGTTTTGCATATAGACTTTGCAGATGTCTAGAACAACAACATTACTGTCACCGAACTTCCCTAAATCGACAGCCCGCTGGTGATCGCCTTAAGAGAGTAGATTTCCAAATCTGTACAAACCATACTTGTCATTGACAAGATGGTGAAGAATGCCTTTGTTAATGGTTGTCTCCATCCCCTTAGGAATGGCAGAAGTGAGAGAAACATGGTGATAGTTGGTTGGGTCGAAGAATTTGCCTTTCTTGGGAATGGAACACACTGAGGAGTGCTTCCAAATGTCAGAGTATATCCACGTAGATATGTATGTATGTGTGTATGTATGTATGTATGTATGTATTATGTATGTATGTAATAACTTGTCCTGTAATTTTCCAGGTTTATTATCTTAAGAATACTATCAGTTGTCGGATGTTTTTTCTAATCCGTATTTCGAGCAATTCACGACAAGATACACCTTCAATAAAACAGTTGCTCCCGCAAAGCAAATAAAATAAAATTTGGGATTTTGCGGAGGGTCAAAACTGGTAACAAAAACAGGACAGTGAAAACAAACAAGAAGGGTTGCTAAGCTTAAACGAGGTGAGGTGGCGAACGCGAAGGAACAAGCATGAACAGGAGACAGGCAAGAATGCGTCTGATTCCTGCAGCTGAATCAGAAAGAAAGATGACCGATTATAGATGTGTGTGTGTGTGTGTGTGTGTGTGTGTGTGTGTGTGTGTGTGTGTGTGTGTGTGTGTGATTGCAGCGTGGAAGGTGTTTATAAGCCATTTAAAAGCATACACAAACCGTTAGGTTCACTTCAACATTAAAATTTAATTTGTCAAAATATTTTCATCGCTTTGAGACCGCGACCTGTTCACTGACAAAATTCTGTGCTGCATTTGAGAAAGTAACAGTTAGTTCATGATATGTATGTATGTATGTATGTATGTATGTATGTATGTATGTATGCATGTATGTATGTATGTATGTATGTATGTACGTATGTATGTATGTTTGTGTACATGTATGTGTGTATGCATGTGTGTACATGCGTATGCATGTGTGCATGCCTATACGCATGTACGTATGTATGTATGCATGTATGTATGTACGTATGTACTTATGTATCTACGTGAGTATTTAGGTGTGTAGACGTGTCAGTGTGTGTGTACACACACACAGACACGTCTACACACTTACCTAAATACTCACGTACATACATAAGTACATACGTACATACATGCATGCATACATACATACATACATATATACATACATACATACATACATACATACATACATACATACATACATACATATCTACGTGGATATACTCTGACATTTGGAAGCGCTCCTCAGTGTGTTTCATTCCAAAGAAAGGCAAATTCTTCGATTAAAAAACATGGTGAGAATAGGTGCAAGTTCAAGAATGCAACACTTAAATGGTCATTGTCAGGACCAGTGTCCTTGCTTATTTAAAGCTGATGAAATCCGGGCATGCTTTAAATTATAATCGCTTTGGACAAAAGTTAACATCTTCAAACTGTCTGCGAACATTTGAGTAAAATATTTTTGAAGATCATCTACTTAGTTTTTTTGCCGAGAATGTCGTTGCAATTTGCAGAGAGATAAATTCCTTCCAGCAGTAATATTACCATAAGTCCAGCTCTTAGAAATGCAATGGTTATGGCAAACAGGAGAGGAACTAATAACAAAGATGTTGTTCAACCTGCAACAGCATTAACAGAAAGGTGACTGTGCAAAAAGCATGTTCGAACCAACAGCAACTGGCATCTGTTGAAGTAGTTTTCAAGAAATAATCTTATCTACTAATCAATAGGCACTCTTGAGGGTCGAGATGAAATATTTCACAATTCTTCAGAATTCTAAAGTACATTAGAATCTTCAGGTTCCAGTATGCATGACACCGTGTCACCATTAGTGCGGCAACGAAATTTAGATAAACACAGTGTCAACAGTTTTCAGTTCGGTTAAGATCTGAATTAGCGACAAGCTCTGAAAGATGCTGCGTGTGAGTAAATTGCGGCCTTATACAACGATACAAAATAAGTTATTAAGAAGCTTGAGACGCGTGTTATTGAGGCTGCTACTTGCATCGTGTGCATCAAATGCGAGAATGCAATTAGAACTAAAATCCAGTCACACCAACAGTTATACTCTTTTGACTAAGGAGACTTCAGTTTCCAGAATACTTAAGTTTTGCTACGTCGATCTATAAATCTCAACTCTAAACAACAGATATTGGACAGCATCTTCAAGAATACTACTTTGCTAATGATCAATTTTATGTATTTTGCTCAAGTTTTGGAATCTATCATAATCTCCATTTTTATATCGCTGATGGTAAAAGTAAAAACAACGAGTATTCCGAATCACAGATATATTCAAAACTATCAATACTATGATGGGTTCAGATAAACTGAGGCCACCATGACTATCAGTATTATTTGTTACTGCATGTATTACTGTTTCAATATTTCAACATAAGCATTTCCTGTGGAAACTCCAGTTTCTGAACATTATAACAATGATTTTATTTCCGTAAATATTTTACCTCTCGACATTTCGTTTTCTACAAAATTTTAAGATTACTTTATGATTAAAGAATTTCAAGGAGAAAATATCTTCAATACTAGTTTCTAATGAATTAATACTCGGGCCGTAACTTAGCGGTTCTACAAAAGAGGCTGATAGAATAAGTACGAGACTTACAAGGAATAAGACCTGGGGGTCGATATCTTCGATAAAAATCCCTTTAAGGTGGTGCTCCAGCATGGCCGCAGTCAAATGACTGAAACTTGTAAAAGAATAAAAGAATAAAAGAATATCATTCAACTACAGAAGTAGTTGAATAATATTCTTAAGGCCGCAATTTACTTACATGCAGCATTTTTCAGAGCTTGTTGCTAATTCGGTTCCTAACCAAACCGAAAACTGTTAACACTTTTGAAAAGGACTGGTCCCTAGCTATATTTTGGCATAAACAAATTGAGATTTGATCCAGTAGAAAAAAGTTTATATCAAAATTTGTAGCGACATTATTGGAGAGTAAGTAACGCCACCAATCAAGTTTAGATCTAAACAACTTATTTTTTTTATTTTAAAAGCAAAATATATTTATCTGAGCTTCAATGATAGAAGAAAGCGTGAAGAATTTCATAGTTTTGTTCCCATTCAACAAAAACTTGTATCAAAAAAGCTGTGAGGTAAAATATCATGAAAAAAAATAAGGCGAAAAATTGGATTTAAATATAATTAATTTTCTTATTTTAAAAACAAGCAATATTTTAATTAAGCTTAATTGATAGAGCTCAATTTGGGGAATTTCATGGTATCAATCTCATGCAATGAAGTTTTAAAAGAAAACAGTTATGAGTGTTTGTTTCTCAAATTTGAGAGTGATAATATAGTTCTATACTATTTTATGAATACAATTCTATAAGGGGACTTTTAATATATGTCACTGGCATCATTGAGGTAACGAAAAAATTATCAACGACACCACTAATTGACACATTTGACACATTATTAATTAGCTTAAAAGCATAGCCTGAGAAAAACATTGATTACATGAAAAAATGCGAGCAAAATATAAAGTATTCTTAAGATCATAAACCTGGAAAATTACAGGACAAGTTATTACACTTGGAAAAGTTCAAGTCAATTTATTACATCTGGTATAGTACAGAACAAGGAAATGTTTACTTAAAATATTGCAGCCAAGGATAAAATTTGAATATTAAAAATTATTTGATTTTAATTTACAAAGTAACATTATAATTTAAAAAAAAGGTACCATCATTTTGTTAAAATATTGACACACTAGAATGCTTTAAAAATTAGAGCCAGAAGTAGCAATATAGCTAAAGCTATATTGCTAATTATTAATTAATATAGCTGATTATTTATTAATAATCAAAAAAATTATTTTTTTAAAGTGCAAAAAATATTTTAATGGAGTTATTTTTTAATTTTTAATAGAAGTAACAAGTAATAAATATTTTATTTGAAATTTTATCCTTACCTGCAATATTTTAAGTAAAAATTCTCTTGTTCCGTACTTTACCAGGTGTAATAAGTTATCCTGAACTTTTCCAAGTGTAATAACTTGTCCTGTAATTTTTCAGGTTTATAATCTTAAGAATATTATTTCTCTTACTCGCATTTTTCCATGTAATATATATATATATATATATATATATATATATTACTCGCATTTTTCCATGTAATATATATATATATATATATATATATATATATATATATATATATATATATATATATGCATATGTGCACACATATATGTACATACATACATATATATGTATATACATTTGCACATGTGGGCACAGGACGTCTAAGAACGTAAACAACATGAAATACGAAATACGAATACATGAAATATGAACTTTTTTTGCGAACAAGGAAAGAAACAAATGGGAAACAAGACAAGCAACACAAAGAACGACACTTCATCAGTTGTCGGATGTTTTTCTAATCCGTATTTCGACCAATTCACGACAAGATATACCTTCAATAAAACACTTGCTCCCGCAAAGCAAGTGAAATAAAATTTGGGATTTTGCGGAGGGTAAAATTGGTGACAGAAACAGGACAGTGAAAACAAACAAGAAAGGTTGCTAAGCCTAAATGAGGTGAGGTGGCGAACACAAAAGAACAAGCATGGACAGGAGACAGGCAAGAATGCGTCTGATTCCTGCAGCTGAATCAGAAAGAAAGATGACTGATATTGTGTGTGTGTGTGTGTGTGTGTGTGTGTGTGTGTGTGTGTGTGTGTGTGTGTGTGTGTGTGTGTGTGTGTGTGTGTAATTTAGAGAAAAGCCACAATTAAATAATTCAATAGTGAAGAATGTAATTCATACCCTCCAGAAAATAAATATACCATAAAAACCTTATTCTAAAAATCAATAAAGTACATAAAAGAATAGCTAGTAAATGGCAAATGGTATAAAATGACGACGCACGTTTCGTGGCTATATTTTGAAATATATATATATATATGTATATATATATGTATGTATGTAAGTATGTATGTATGTATGTATGTATGTAATTGCAGCGTGGAAGGTGTTTATAAACCATTTAAAAACTTCAATATTTAAATTTAATTTGTCAAAATATTTTCGTCGCTTTGAGACCGCGACCTGTTCACTGACAAAATTCCGTGAAGCATCTGAGAAAGTAACAGTTAGTTCATGATGTATGTATGTATGTAGGTAGGTAGGTAGGTAGGTAGATAGGTAGGTAGGTAGGTAGGTAGGTAGGTAGGTAGGTAGGTAAGTAAATAGGTAGGTAGGTACGTACGTACGTTTGTATGTATGTATGTGTGTGTACATGTATGTGTGTTTACATATGTGTACATGTGTGTGCATGTGTGCATGTCTATACGCATGTATGTATGTACGTATGTACTTATGTATGCACGTGAGAATTTAGGTGTGTAGATATGTCTGTGTGTACACACACACAGACACGTCTACACACCTAACTACTCACGTACATACATAAGTACATACGTACATACATACATACATATATACATACATACATGCGTATAGACATGCACACATGCGTACGGATGTACACATATACATACGCACATACATTTACACACACATACATACATACATACATACATACATACATACATACACACATACATACGTACATACGTACATACATACATACATGCACATATACATACGTACATACATACATACATACATACATACATACATACATACATACATACATACATACATACATACATACAAACGTACATATATATATCATGAACTAACTGTTACTTTCTCAGATGCAGCACGGAATTTTGTCAGTGAACAGTTCGCGGTCTCAAAGCGACGAAAGTATTTTGGCAAATTAAATTTAATTGCTGAAGTTAACCTAACGGTTTTTGTGAGTTTTTAAATGGCTTATAAACGCCTTCCACGCTGCAATTGTTTTTGTTCCAGCACACGACCTCAGTCCAGGTCACTTGCTATGCAAGTACATCTCCGTAATATATATATATATATATATATATATATGTGTGTGTGTGTGTGTGTGTGTGTGTGTGTGTGTGTGTGTGTGTGTGTGTGTGTGTGTGTGTGTGTGTGTGTGTGTGTATATATACGGTAAATAAGAAAATGGAGAGGATACAAAACAACATACATCATCCGGTAGACATTCCAGTCTGTCTATTTATTCCAAAGCATTAGAAAGTATTAGAAAAAAACATACACATGTAGTAACTGTGTGTTACACACACATGTATAAATATTACAGAAACGGCCGTAAGGAACTGATCTTTTGCTCTTTTCTGTAATATTAATAC
>NC_142947.1:30844134-30851634 GCF_046866305.1 Octopus bimaculoides | reverse complement strand
CATACCCTACTCATTGTCTAAGCAATTTTATTGAAATTGTTTTGAAACCACTATGTACCTACATACCCAGTTTCATCCGGGATGATATCGACTTCCTGTCCCATCTTCCCAAAACAACTGAAACAAATTCACTTTTACTTAGTTTTGATGTGGTAAGCCTGTACACCAATATTCCACGTGATTTGGAATAAAGGCACATGAGTGACTCTGTGGTAAGTATCTTGCTTACCAACCGCATAGTTCCGGATTCAGTCCCACTGCGTGGCACCTTGGGCAAGTGTCTTCGACTATAGCCTAGGACCGACCAAAGAGTGGATTTGGTAGACGGAAACTGAAAGAAGCCCGTCGTATATATGTGTATATATGTGTATGTGTGTGTATATGTTTGTGTTTGTCCCCCACCCACTCCCACCCAACATCGCTTGACAACCGATGCTGGTGTGTTTACGTCCCACGTAACTTAGCGGTTCGGCAAAAGAGACCGATAGAATAAGTACTAGGCTTACAAAGAACAAGTCCTGGGGTCGATTTGTTCTACTAAAGGTGGTGCTCCAGCATGGCCGCAGTCAAATGACTGAAACAAGTGAAAGAATAAGAGAATAAAAGAATATCTAGGAATGGTAATCTGGTACTACTCATCTCCTTTGTAAATTGGAGAGATGGGTGTAGGTTGTTCAGGAGGATATTGAACTCTTCCAGAGTATTTAGAGATTCTGTCCAGGTTATGAAGCAGTCGTCAAGGTATCTCTTCCATACCTTTTCAATATACTTTCTAAATTCAGTGCTATAGCTTTCCTCTACTCTTTGGTAGAATCGTTGTTCTATATTTCCCATTTCAGAGTTCGCGAAAACGGGAACAAACCTCGTTCCCATCGCCATGCCTTTAGTTTGGATGTAATTCTTTCCATTGAAGAAGAATGTGTTGTTTTTCAGAATAAGTCTGACTGTGTCTCATATAAATGGCAAACAGACAGACAGACAGACAGACAGACAGACAGGCAGGCAGATAGATAGATAGATAGATAGATCTCCTACATGTGTTAGTGGCTGAGTATATGCGCACGCGTGTGGATGTGTGCACGTATGTAGGAGTGGCTGTGTGGTAAGTAGCTTGCTTACCAACCACATGGTCCCAGGTTCAGTCCCACTGCGTGGCATCTTGGGCAAGTGTCTTCTACTATAGCCTCGGGCCGACCAAAGCCTTGTGAGTGGATTTGGTAGACGGAAACTGAAAGAAGCCCGTCGTATATATGTATATATGTATATGTATGTGTGTATGTGTTTGTGTGTCTGTGTTTGTCCCCCCAACATCGCTTGACAACCGATGCTGGTGTGTTTATGTCCCCGTAACTTAGCGGTTCGGCAAAAGAGACCGATAGAATAAGTACTAGGCTTCTAAAGAATAAGTCCTGGGGTCGATTTGCTCGACTAAAGGCGGTGCTCCAGCATAGCCACAGTCAAAAGACTGAAACAAGTAAAAGAGTAAAGAGTATATATATATATATATACATATATATATATATATATATATATATATATATATATATATATATATATATATATATATATATATACTCATGTAGAAACACTTACAAATCTTCTAAGAAACAGAGAGCACCAATACCATTAGCACTAAAAATCTAATACATGTAAGTACATACATTCACATGAATAAAATGGATCTCTGCTTGTTTCGACGGAATTTTACACCTAAATTTGCCCAGTCAGTGAATGGTTTTCAGAAAAAAAAGACTTGTCTCTATTAGTCGGTCTGACATCTGGTCAAATCATTGAGTGAGCTTTCTTTACAGAGGATATTTCAATAAACCCGAACATATCCGGTGCTGCCACTATAACTGCCAAAGATCACATTCACTCTACTCTCTTTCCCTTACATTTCGTTGCGTGTATTTTGGGGGGGGGGGTTTCTCCCTTGTAGCTCCTGATAATAAATTTTCATTAACGCTAATGAGTTTTTTTCTCGTCAAAGTTATACTTTCAATTAGTTCATTATCATTTCCTTTTACCACTTCAACTATACTAGCCAGCACTTAACTATATACATGCGTGTATGTGTGTGCGTGTGTGTGTGTGTGTGTGTGTGTGTGTGTGTGTGTGTGTGTGTGTGTGTGTGTGTGTGTGTGTGTGTGTGCGTACACATATACTAGCAGAAAAAAACAGTCCTTTAGGCGGTTTTCTACAAGTCGCTAAGCGATATTTACACATTCAATTCCTAGTTCGTGCAATTTTTCTGAAGCGCTACGTCTAATTTTCCTTTGTACTCTTATAATAGTACTCAGTCGTTCAGTAAATATATTTAGAGCTTAATTACAGCAGTGTGTCCCAACTGATTTTGTTTCCTCATAACTTTCTGAAAAATAGGCATTTTTTAATGAAATTTTCTACAAATAGTTTTCAGGAACAGGAGTGGCTGTGTGGTAAGTAGCTTGCTTACCAACCACGTGGTTCCGGGTTCAGTCCCACTGCGTGGCACCTTGGGCAAGTGTTTTCTACTATAGCCTCGGGCCGACCAAAGCCTTGTGAGTGGATTTGGTAGACGGAAACTGAAAGAAGCCCGTCGCATATATGTATATGTATATGTGTGTATGTGTGTGTTTGTGTGTCTGTGTTTGTCCCCCCAACATAGCTTGACAACCGATGCTGGTGTGTTTACGTCCCCGTAACCTAGCGGTTCGGCAAAAGAGAATAATTACTAGGCTTCCAAAGAATAAGTCCTGGGGTCGATTTGTTCGACTAAAACCTCTTAAGTGTAAGTGTATGTGTAAAGACGGTACAGATTAGATTAGATCAGAAATTAATATTTAATTACTTATTGCCCATAGGGGGCTAAATATAGAGTGGACAAACTAGGACTGACAAAGGGATTAAGTCGATTACATCGACCCCAGTGCGTAACTAGTACTTATTTAATCGACCCCGAAAGGATGAAAGGCTAAGTCGATCTCGGTGGAAATTGAACTCAGAACATAATGGCAGACGAAATACCGCTAAGCATTTCGCTCGGCGTGCTAACGTTTCTGCCAGCTCGCCGCCCTGCAATATTAATAACAATCAGGAGGCGGATATTTCATGCATCTCGACTTTATTTCCTCATACGTTTTGTTGATTTAATTATAATTATATTGATTAAAATTGATTAAAATATTGATTATTGATTTGAGACTCATGTGATCCCTGCTATTTTTAGCATACTCTACGACCAGGGAGAGGATGGGCTACCTTTGAGTCTAAAACAGAGAGATTAAGACTGCGATAAAACAATGGTTTAAAGTTTTGACACAATGCCAGCAGTTCCTGGAGAGGAGGACAAGTCGATTACATCGACCACAGTGGTCAACTGCTACTCATTTTATCGACCCCGAAAGGATGAAAAACAAAGGCCACCTCGGCGGAATTTGAACTCAGAACGTGAAGACGGACGCAATGTTGCTAAGCATTTCCCCCATAATAGTAACCTAGGCGCAGGCGTGGCTTTGTGGTAAGAAGCTTGCTTTCCAGCCGCATAGTTCTAGGTTTAGACCCACTGTGTGGCACCTTGGGCAAGTGTCAGCTTTAGGCGGACCTTGTGAGTGGATGTGACAGATAGACACTGAAAGAAGCACGTCGTATATATGTGTGTGTGTGTGTGTGTGTGTGTAAGTAGGTGGGTGTATATGTGTGTGTATGTGTATGTGTGTCTACGTGCATAGTTTGTATATAATATATTACATTTATGTTGAAACAGGTGATATGGGAAGGTGCAGCATTGACAACAAAACATTTGTGGAGTAAATGCTGGGCTAATACGACAAAGCAACATGCTATGCGTCCGTTTGGAGTATTTCAGGCCCTAACTTGTCACGGAAAATTGGTGGGGGTTATGTGATTTTTGAACGCACCGAAAAGCTGTCAGTGGATATACTCTCTTTTGCAGCAGTCAGCGCTGTGTCTAACACGACCCATCATCTGAAATTTTAACACCTCCTTCGGGTTTGTTGTCCTTCATCACTCATAAAGTAAATATGGAGGAACTGTGATTGTTCATTTTTGGGTAACAGGGAACCAATGAGGTGATAGACTTACCCTTGGACTTTGACATCAGCGTAAATTCATGTTTATCTATCTTTTTAGATGCACCAAACGATGTCATTTGAAATGCAGATTTGTATTGTCAGATATTGTTCCGAAAATCCTTTGACTGGATGGAAGTACCTTCTAGAAGATCCATAAGAGGTTGAGAAGAAGCTGGTAGTGCTGGCAATGTTACCTGACCACCTGAGCAGCACATACCATTTGTTTCATTTGAAAATTTTAAAGCTCTACAGAAACGACAATTTGTGTTTAGCACACCAATTTGGACAGAGTTATCATTTTTATAAGAATGGGATGGATCATATCTGAAAACAGCTTCAGGAGTTGTGAAGAACGAATTTATATATAGTCTGTTTCTGAGAGCTATTACACTGGACCTCTGTCTAAGCATTAAAACATTGATCTAATGATCCAGCATTAAGTGCTGCAACATGCATTTGCTGATCTTGAGAAAATCTCATCTCTTTTCAGACTCTTGCCTTCAGTTTTCTACAATCCTCCTTGCTTTAAACTTGTTTCTGGAGAGATTACGTCTTTTCTGTGTTTCTCCCGCTCATTCCGTAAAAATTTATTTGAAGAGAGCAAAAATTGAAAGAAGAGAAAGCGAAAAGGACAGAGAAAGTAAGTGAAAGATGTATATACGTCTATATGAAATGGACGCGTGTGTGTGCTCACGTGTGTGTGCTCACGCGCGTGCGCTTGTGTATGAGAGAGAGAAAGAGAGGGAAAAAGAGAAATAGAGTGAGTGAATGAAGGTGTGTGTCGTGATGTTTGATGTCTTTTAAGGTGCACACACATATAGAAAATGTGACGTCATCGTATAAAATGTTTACGATAGTTGACTTCTGGAAAAGATTATAATGTTAAATTTTTGAAATACAAATATGTGAATGGAACTGAAGTTTAATTTGTAGCCGAAACAGTACTGAATCTTTTGATACCTCATACGTCAAAATCTGTAACTCGGTTTTGGAATTCATAAGGTATATATATATATATATATATATATATATAAAACCTCGGTTAGACCTAAGACTTCTGAGAGGAATTGATTAAACGGAAATTGTACGGAAGCCTGCTTGAGGAATTGTAGCTGTTATTCGAAGGTCTAACCTTGACACACTCTGTATCATGCTAAATCTTTCTGAGGAATACTCTTTAAACTAAATTTACACTTTAAACTAAATAAGTAGCAGTTCCATTGATCGAACAACTGGAGTGCGCGTCGTTGCGACCGACGGATATCCATTAAGAAGTGCATGGTACTTTAATATTTATAAAGAAGATTAAAATCGCAACATATTATTTTACCATACTGGGGTCGGGACGACTAAGTAATTGTTCATCACACAGGTAGGTCGATGTATGTGTGCATGTGTGTGTGTGTGTGTGTGTGTGTGTGTGTGTGCATTCACACACACACGCTTATATATGTATACACACATGTAAACATTAAACACAAGCGAGTATAATTGGGTACACTTATATTGATGTATATGAGATGGATCAGTTTGAATAATATATGGATGTGAGTGCATGTGTTGTGTCTATACGTACTCTGAGTGTGAGTGTATGTGTGTGTGTGTGTGTGTGTGTGTGTGTGTGTGTGTGTGTGCGCGTGTGTGCGTGTGTGTCTGCATTTATGCATGTGTACATGTGTATGTACACAGTCTCATACGTACGTACTTATACAATGCACACACAAACACTTACACACGCACACACACACAAACACACTCGCACACACACATACACACACAGACACACACACACACTTCCAACTAACAGATGTGCACGTGTAAGTGTGTTCTCGATCCACAAAGCAGCTGCGTGCGTCTTTCACCTGTGCACGTGTACTGAAACACATCACATATGGCCGAGTATTGACGATAGCTTATAGCGCCAACGGTGAAACAGTCACATGTCGGCCATTTTAACAAGATGGTTTCTCGGCTGTCTTCGTCCCTTCATTTATTAATTCAAACCCTTAAGCACTTCTTTAATCTGGCGAACGTCGATATTCACCACAGGATCTTTGTCTTTTTCTCTTATATATCTTGTTAATTGTTTGTTATGGCATTGTTATTTTTTCGTTGTTAGTTCGTTATTTATTATTACATGTTGTTTCTATGTTGTTTAATTTTTTATTAGTTGTGACGTTTTTCGAAGTTAAACAAACAAAATATTTTACAACGCCACCCCGATTCAATATAAGCCACGATAACACCACCACTGCCGTCGCTCTCACCAACACCAACTCCATCACCAACAAGAAACAATTACAAGGCAATCAAATCCACCCGCAACAGCGATGTCATCACTATCACCACCAACATCACCACTCCCACACCACCCTCACTGCCAGCACCACCACCGCCATCATTACAAACACAACCATCATCACCAGCACTATCATCACCAACGATTGCAAGATAAAAACTTCATTCTTCTCTCCCTCTCATTCATCCTCTGTCTTTCTCTCTTATATCTTAAACGCAGGCATGGATGGCTTTGTGGTAAGAAGTTTGCTTCCCAACCACATGGTTCCGGGTTCAGTCCCAATGCGTGACACGTTGGGCAAGTATCCTCTGTTATAGCCTCAGGCCGACCAAAGCCTGATAGAGGGAAACTCAAAGAAACCTGTCACGTGTGTGTGTGTGTGTGTGTGTGTGTGTGTGTGTGTGTGTGTGTGTGTGTGTGTGTGTGGTCAGCCCGAGGCTATAGTAGAAGGTGGTACGCAGTGAGACTGAACTGAACCCAGAACCATATGGTTAGGAAGCAAGCTTCTTACTACACAGCCACGCTTGCGCTTAAGTATGTATGTATATATATATATATATATATATATATATATATATATATATATATATATATATATATATATATATATATATATATATATATATATATATATATATCCTGGTCTAACGACCCTCCATGTTCGTTTTTGTTCGCTTTCCTTGTATGTCTCCACTGTTCTGTTCTATTTTGGTAGTTCATGGGAGCAATTATCTTCGAAGACTCATATTTTCATTCAGTGCTCGAAATGAGGAGTAGATAGACAGCCGACAACTGATGAAGGGTCGTTCTTTATGTTACTTGTCCTGTTTTCCATTTGTTTCTCTTGTTGTTTGCATATTGAACTCATTTGCTTTCGTATTTCATGTTGTTTACTGTTGGTGACGTCCTGTACCCATATATGCATATATGTATATATATATATATATATATATACATATATATATATATATATATATATATATATATATATATATATATATATATATATATATATATATATATATATATATATATATATATATATATATATATATATATATATATATATATATATATATATATATATATATATATATATATATATATATATATATATAAAGAATGGAG
>NC_142947.1:30774134-30836634 GCF_046866305.1 Octopus bimaculoides | reverse complement strand
ACTTACTCTTTGTAAGCCTGATACTTATTCTATCGGCGTCTTTTCTCGAACCGCTAAGTTACGGGAACATAAACACACCAGCATCGGTTGTCAAGCAATGGTGGGGCCACAAATATAGAAACATACTCATAAATGTATATATATATATATATATATATATATATATATATAGAGAGAGAGAGAGAGAGAGAGAGAGAGAGAGAGAGAGAGAGAGAGGAGAGAGAGGAGAGAGAGAGGGGAGAGAGAGGAGAGAGAGAGAGAGAGGAGGAGAGAGAGAGGAGAGAGAGAGAGAGAGAGAGAGAGAGGAGAGAGAGAGGAGAGAGAGAGAGGAGAGAGAGAGGAGAGAGAGAGAGGAGAGAGAGAGGAGAGAGAGAGAGGAGAGAGAGAGGAGAGAGAGAGAGGAGAGAGAGAGGGAAAAAAGAGTAAAGACTATTTGTCAACATAACGTGGCAGTCGAATGCTACTGTTATTTAACCCCAGGAAGCATCGTTTCCAGCTGGCTATACGACACGATATCTGTCTTTTCGAAAAGGGGAATTTAGCATCCCCACTCAGCAAAAACAATAATACGTTCTACTGTAGGCACAAGGTCTGAAATTTTGGGGGGGATGGGGTAATTCGATTACATCGACGCCTGTGTTTCACTGATATTCAATTCATCGATTCCGAAAGGATGAAAAGCAAAGTCGACCTTGGCGGAATTTGAACTCAGAACGTAGCGACGGGCGAAATACCGCTAAGCATTTTGTCCAGCGTTGTAATAATTCGTCCAGCACGCCGCCTTAACAGCAACAACAACAATAATAATGATAATAATAATAATAATGCCTTCTTTTATTTGCCACCAGGGCGAAGGATGAAGGGGACAATAGAAAGACAGACGTAAAGTATTGGAGTTTACATATTAGGGAATGATAAAAAGAAAATAACAGTTAACACGGTATACATTAGAAGAAGGGAAGTTTACATAGTATACAACACTTGAAGAAGAAGGGGGAAAAGTGATAGTGATACAGAAGGACCTCTAGCGATAATCAAGGAACCCCACTCTTGCCATTTTCGCAACTTTCACCCACCTTCTGATAAATTCACTCGAGGACAACACCTCTCTCTCCATCCTCATTTTCCTCTTCAAGTGAAACTTGAAAAACGTCGATGAAGGCTTTACCAAAGAGGAATGTTTCTGTCCTCGTTCCTTTCAGCCTCGTCAACCAGACAACCTCTTTGGTCACAGCCACGAAGCAGAGAAAAACTGCTTTGCCTGCCCGACTAAAGGAGGGTGGCGGGGCAATCATCACTGTGGACTCGGCTGACCAACGGATCCGTCCCGCACGCGATAGCAGCTGTTGGACATAACTCCAAAAGTCAGCAATGCCCGAACATTGAACGAGTGCATGCAGAGCAGTTTTGTCGCACGCATCTCGAACAAGCCCATACGACAGCACATCCGTGCCTGTAGAGTTTATCTCGAATTAGCTAATTAGCTAACAGTCCAGTTAGCTAATATCCAGTGTGAAACCAATTGGTAAGATCAGCAGTAATGGATATATAATACTGTATACTTTGGATAATGTGTGTGTGTGTGTGTGTGTGTGTGTGTGTGTGTGTGTGTGTGTGTGTGTGTGTGTGTGTGTGTGTGTGTGTGTCTGTGTGTTTGTGTCTGTGTTTGTGTTTATGTGTGTATGTCTGTCTGTCTGTGTCTGTGTCTGTGTGTGTGCGTGCGTGTTTGTGTTTATGTGTATGTGTCTGTGTGTGTGCGCGCGCGTGTTTGTGTTTATATGTGTGTGTGTATGCGTGTGTATGTGTGTGTGTGTGTGTGCGTGCGTTTGTGTATTGATGTTTTGACGATTTGGCGTATAAACAGGTTTAATGTAAAAAAAACATTTTAACAATGTGTAATCCTCAACAGAGAGCTGCTCGTGGGAAAACCCCATAAAACCACGAGAGCTCTGATTTCTGGGGCATGATCCTTTTTGCAGTTCCTCATCTCCGATTACAGGCGTATGCTCAGAGCAGGCCCATTCACTCACACCATGCTCGCCACCCTCGTACACCTTTGAACGAATCCTTATATTTGTCTCGAAACGTGAAGAAGTTGATGAGAGATTGATCAAAGAGGAAAGTTTTAGTCTTCAGTCACTTCATTCTCGTCCACCAGACAACCTCTTTCGCCATGGCCACCAGGCATATAAAAACTTCCTGCTTCCACAGTTAAAAGAAGGCGGCGGGACGACTTCAGGATTGATTCACGATTGGTTCACGATTGGTTCAGCAGATGATCGACAGCAGGTGATCGACATAAATCCACAGGTCAACAATGCCCGGGCACTGGGTGAGTGCATGCAGGACGGTTTCGTTGCCCTGCGCGCATGTCGCACATGCTCAGCTGACGGTACTTCCGTGCCTATAAAGTTTATCCCGAACAAACAAAGCTTCCCGGTAGCACGCACTATCAGGCCGGGGATTCCTGGGTGTTATCTATCGGTCCCAGACCAAAAGCTGTCCGGAAGAGAGTGGCTAGCTGATCGTCTTCCACGTCCAAAGTCTTTCTCAAGAACGTCGTCGCACTTTCCCGCCACTAATCTTCCAGAGAACGCTTAAGTGGACTTTCCACTTATCACAGTGTCCGACTGGTTGAGGGCTGTGAGCGCTTAAAGATATTACACTTTTCAAATGCCTTCTCAAGGTCTCTGTTTGACCCAGGACTGCAGCTCCGTGAAGGAGACCAGCAAGGGAAGGGAAAACCCGTGTCCGGCGCACGGCGACCACATCTGTTCGCCGTTAAGGAAGTGCTGGAGATGTCGTAGCCTTAGTGCATGTTTGCACATCATCAGCTACAGCATGCCCAGTCTACCACGCAGCGGGTGTTGACAGCAGACAGACCGCTTGACCATCGCAACGCGACCCTTCCACAAAAAGTGAAGCAGTATACGCTCCAGTGCAATCAGACGGGTACCAGGACAAAGCACAATGGTCAGGCGGTCGTAGATGACGGACGCGATGTACGCGCTAGACATCGGCCCAAATAAAAATGACGATGATGATGATGATAACAATGCTTTCAAATTTTCGCAAAAGGTCAGCGGTTACGACCCCAGTGCTCAACTGGTACTTATTTTATCGATTTCGACAGGACGAAAGGCAAAGTCGACCTTGGCAGAATTTTAACTCAAAATGTAATGGCGAACGAAAAACTGCTAAACATTTTGTTCGGTTAACGATTCAGCCAGCTCGCCGCCTTCAGTGATGATGATGATGATGGTGGTGGTGGTGATGGGGGGGGAGTAGGCGACGGCGACGACGGCAGAGGTGGTAGCGACGGGAGGGGGCGATGTCGGAGGTGGTGATGATCAGTCCAATAACTCTACGGGTCATCATATAACCTCCTTCCCCACATCATCGTCGTCATCATCATCATCATCATCATCATTCTCTGACTAACCTATTAAATAAGTGAAAGTATCGAATGGACCGTAGACTGTTCACATTCGAGTCCACGGAAACAACGGGCGTGCCAACGTGGGGGCCTATATGTGGTCTCACGACTTGCTAGAAATGGCACACGAATCGTCTTAAAGAAAGAGAACGTATTGCAAAAGTTAGCGCTAAATACCAGTAAAAAGGAAGGATGGCCAGGGATGGCGTACCTTTGTTCATAGATCTCCTCAGTCACAGTTGAACTAGGACTAAACAACATCAGCAAAATTAGTAGATTAACGGTATTTAACCATTTCCAACCAATTTTCCCGTCTATAGTCTATATAGACTCCGTATGGGAGTCTATACCAGTGCTCCGCAACCGATATGCCGCGGCACACTGGTGTGCCGCGAGACGATGCTAGGTGTGTCACGGTGTAACCTGAATATAATTTTCCCCCTATGCTTTTAGTTATAATTTTAGTTGAAATGTACCGCCGAAGTTTGAAAAGAATATGTGTGTACCGCAAGGGAAAAAAGGTTGCGGAGCACTGATCTATACAGACAACAAGCACTGTCTCGCATTCCTTTTACAATATTTATTTAAAAAATCTAAAATATTTAATATCATCGAAGGAAAAGATAAGGTATAAAAATTATAAATCATTCAAGGGAAATAACTCCTTAATACTATAATTTTGTACTGCATTACTTCTCCCCCTTTAATCGAGCATGACACTTCTGTATGTAAATGCAGTTGAAGCGGGAAGCGATTAGAAAATATGTTATATTGCTGTATATCAATATATTTCATATGAATATAGCGTTGAAAAATAACAAGACAAAAAAATTGAAAATTTAGTGTTGGCCTGCATTTATGATAGAGGTTTCGAAGCAATTGTCCATACATATCCTCTTTTTCTTTGATCTTCAAAGAGATATTTATATCTGCAGGGCAGCTGACCTCTATGACGGTATATACCTTTGTCCCTCTGTCCCAAACAACAGTATCCGGCCTGTTATATTTACATTTGACAGAAATTCTGATGGGAATATTGGTGTTTATGAATGTATTCCATAACAGATGGACTTTCTATGTTTAATTCAAGACAGTCTTTTTCGTGGATGGCATTGTAAATTGTTTTAGCGACAACATCGTGTCGCGTAGGGAGGTAGTACCGTGACGACATTTTGGGACAGCTGCTAATCACATGATTGATGTCTTCCATAGAAACATGACATAGCCTACACATGCGGTTGCACCTTGGGATTACAAGAGCGTCATAGTCTCTCTTGTTCACGAGGTACTTTGTGGAAATCTCCTGTTCCTGGATTGCACACGCATAGCCTTCAAAGTGTGATGTGATGTAGTGGTCTTGTGTCCAAGAGAGGCTGCGCTTCGTGTCAACTCTATTGTCTTCTTCAAGCTTTCGGGCAACATATCCATGCATAGTCTTTTTTTCTTTGTATGCTGAGTGCCTTCCATCCAGGTATTCTCTGTTTTGGGGCTGTATAGGAGATCATCAGGAAGAGAGTGCTTCTTGGGGAGCTCATTATCAACTCGTACAATGTTGCTCACTTCACTTTTCAGCACTGCATTTATATATTCATTTTTGCTGATGTTGTTCAGCAGGTGCTGCCTGAGTGATACCATACGGCATTCGAAGGCCGCCGTCTGCATTGATCTCAGGCCTGTACCACCTTCATTTCTGCTGAGGTAGAGACTGTCAGCATCACTGTTTCTGTGGAAGTTCCCACTTATTGTCAGGATTTTGCGGGTTTTGATATGTATGTATGTGTGTAGTGGAGGCGCAATGGCCCAGTGGTTAGGGCAGCGGATTCGCGGTCATAGGATCGCGGTTTCGATTCCCAGACCGGGCGTTGTGAGTGTTTATTGAGCGAAAACACCTAAAAGCTCCATGATGCTCTGGCAGGGGATGGTGGCAAACCCTGCTGTACTCTTTCACCACAACTTTCTCTCACTCTTACTTCCTGTTTCTGTTGTGCCTGTAATTCAAAGGGTCAGCCTTGTCACACTGTGTCATGCTGAATATCCCTGAGAACTACGTTAAGGGTACACGTGTCTGTGGAGTGCTCAGCCACTTGCACGTTAATTTCACGAGCAGGCTGTTCAGTTGATCGGATCAACTGGAACCCTCGACGTTGTAAGCGACGGAGTGCCAACAATGTATGTATGTAAATGAAAACACGTCAAGAGAAATAAGTCAGGGACCTATGGCATGCATTTTAATTTAAAAAACAAACAAACGAATAAATGTATATTAGATATCGTACAAGATAACCACTCCTGCTTTCAAAGAAGGGAAAACATTTATTTATGAATTAACGGAAGCGGAGTTTCTTTGCTAAAACATTTAATTTGCAAAATAGAAATATTTGCACAACAGTTATATTGGGTCATCTCATAAATAATGCGTCGGAGGGGACGGGATAAAGTACCTGCATCAACTTGCTATAAAAGCAGGTAGTAATTTTATCTTGTCCTTATTCTTAGTGCAAGTTTTGAAGAGTGCAGTTCGATTTTAACAGTTATTTTTTCAAAGCTATAATGGAAGCAACAAAGGAGCATATTCGGCATATTTTGTTTTATGAGTTCAATAAAGGCAACAACACAATGGAAAGTGTGAGGAATATTAATGCAGTATATGGGGATGAATCAGACAATAAGCATAAGTCAGTGTCAACAGTGGTTCCAGAAATTCCAAGCCGGAAACAACAGTCTAGAAGATGAGCCTCGTCCTGGAAGATCTGTAGAGTTCGACGAGGACGTCCTGCAAACCCTGGTGGAGCAGAAAATCCCATTATAACTGTTGAGGAACTAGCAGAGAAGCTTGGATTTGGTCATTCAACCATTCATCGACACCTGTGTGCCATCGGAAAAGTCAGTAAATTGGGTCAATGGATTCCTCCCAAACTTTATGAGATTATACAGAGTTGAGGAATGAAAATATGGAGCCAAATCTTGGAGTTAAACATTAAAGAATATATATCGAATAAATGATTTGTAATGTTCTTGTGCTTAATTTTGTTTTAATCTAAAGGAATTCTTAAAATTATTGAATCATTTTTTATTTACTGGACTCTTTTTGATAAAAAAAAATTAATTTTAACTGAGTCCTTCAGCATCTAACGAAGTAGATTTTTAGTTTCTGGACCTCTTCAAACTTTTTTATGTCTCTTTATTATCTTACGTTCTGAATTAGCAAAATTGTAGTGGCTCTCAAAACTTATTGGCCTAGGGGGCCAAGGTGGGTCTAAATACGAGCTTGATTGTTATCGCATGTGTAGAGTATTTTTATCTGAACATGTTGCACTTTCGCTACTTCTGTACGCCAGTAGAGTCTATGGAGGGATCAGTTATGAATGAGATGGGAGTCAATTGAAAACTGATGAGAATGGTCAAACAGCGAAAATTGCAGTACAGAGGGTCAACCGAAAAGTTCATAGGCTGACCAAGACACTCTTATGGAATGTGACCATAGACTCTCTTGTAGTTCACGCATTTCTTCCACCGGTGTTGTAGCGCTTGGATCCCATTGGTGAAGAAGCTTTCGCCCTGTTGGCCAAAAGAGTCATCAACAAAAGATATGACATCATCACTGCGATACTGGTTCCCAGCCAAGTGTTTTGTTTTTTGTTGTTTTTCCATAACTATGAAAAGTTCATAGTCAGCCTACGAATTTTTCCTACCATCCTCATATTTTGGGCATGTTATCGGGGTCAAGAATCTATGTACTAGCATCCTCGGTGTCTTGATGGCAGGAGTGATTTTAAAAAATGACCCCACTAACAGATTGGTAGTTTATTTATAGATCCCAAAAGGATAAAAGACAAAGCTAGCCTCGATGGAATTTGAACTCGAAGTGGTGACAAATACCCCAAATACTTAACGCTCAAACGACTTCGCCAATTCACCACAATACACTTGGCTAAAGTGTAAAAGAGGGGGAAAAAATTGAATGGTACTGGAATAGCATCAGACACTTCCAAAGGCCCCAAAGAAAAGACAGAAAGAAAAACAGAACATATTAGTAGACTATTTTCGAACAGAATAATGTGTTCTGGTTAAATGCAGCATTGACATCATAATGTTCAACTGAATTTCATGTACAAGGCGCTTTACACATGATGACGTCATAATGTAGAGATTTCAGATCCCAACACAGAAAACATGTTGAAAGGTAGTTAACTTTATTATCCATTATTCTTGCACTTTTCACTTAATCTGTATACATATGTGTGTATGTACCTCTGTGTGTTGTGTATGAATATATGCATGTATACCACACACACACATACAGGCATACACACACATACACATACCAAGCCCGCACAACCCCACGTCCACACAGACAGACACACCATACACACAGACACACACACCATACACACACGCACCATACACGCACACACATACACACAACCACACACACATGCACACACGCACGCGCATACACGCAATAAATCATGTGATCGTGTATTTCAGTCTTCATTTGCGTATGTATGTGTGTATGCGTGTGTGATTGTCTGTCCATGTTACCTATGTAGCTATCTATTTATTTATTTGTTTACTTACATATCCATTTACCTACATATACATATATTTACATACACTAACAAACTCTACCTGTGTACATATAAACTGTGAGTATTGGGGTATCACTACCTTCTACGGGTATTTCCTATTTAGTACTAAGGGTGTTTCATTTATGAGGATGTACTCCTGTATTTATCTGAGTGTTGGGCCCTTCGGGAGCTTGGATAAAATGTGGATGCCAAGTTGACCCAGTGTGCCTCCATGTTGTGGTCTTTGGCATGTTGGTAGAGTATGGAGGGCTGTTTTTGTCAAACTGTTTTGGGGATAGACAAGCACACACATACATACACAAATGAAGACTGAAACACATGATCATATACATACACACACTTCACACACACTTCACACTTACAACTTTACGCACACACATACAAGGACACATATGGAGACACACATCCATACATAACAGACGCGCGTAGATAGTCACACAAACCCATACACTTAAACACATTCAAACATGCACACACAAAGAAGAGGTACACACACACATACACACACACACATACAAACACACACGCATACAAACACACAAACATGAACACACAGGCACATGAATATGTAGAATACATACATACATACATACAATAGGCGCAGGAGTGGCTGTGTGGTAAGTAGCTTGCTTACCAACCACATGGTTCCGGGTTCAGTCCCACTGCGTGGCACCTTGGGCAAATGTCTTCTACCATAGCCTCGGGCCGACCAAAGCCTTGTGAGTGGATTTGGTAGTTCAAAAACTGAAAGCCCGTCGTATATATGTATATATATATATACATATATATATATATATGTATGTGTGTTTGTGTGTCTGTGTTTGTCCTCCCACCATCGCTTGACAACCGATGCTGGTGTGTTTACGTCCCCGTAACTTAGCGGTTCGGCAAAAAGAAACCGATAGAATAAGTACTAGGCTTACAAAGAATAAGTCCTGGGGTCGATTTTCTCGACTAAAGGCGGTGCTCCAGCATGGCCGCAGTCAAATGACTGAAACAAGTAAAAGAGTAAAAGAGTATACATACATGCAAAAGTACACACGCATACATATATATGCATACACACACATGCATGCATATGCATACATACATGCATACATACATACATACATATATACATACATATACACGTACTTATCATATGTGTATACACGTGCACACTGAAGCACACACATGCGCACAAACAAACAAAAAGAACGCAGCTCTGATAACGGACAGTCAACGAGACAGGAAAGGGAAGTTCTCTCTGTCCCTGGATCTGCACGAGTGCATATGCTGGGAGTATCTTCCCTTGAAGTTTTTAGCTGTCATACCCGTATCTATTTATTATATATTTATTTATATATTATTGTTTTTATATTTGGTAACGCCATCGGATGTTGTAAGGGTGGCTCTGTATACTACGGCCCTTTGAGAGACAAGATCCTTCTAGAGGGCAGATGGTGGGGTTTCAGAAGTTGCAGGTTAGGGTTGGGGTGGTGTGAGTGCATTCTTACGTCTGTTGATTCATGCGACACCCCCAACAACCTGACTGATTTCTAATCGCCACGTGATCTATTTCCTGTCCTCCACGTGGTCAATTTCCTGTTCACCATGCGGTATTTTCCAACTAACTGTTACCCATATACCAACATCAAACCACGACACCGCGTGACCTTCCTCAACTAACCGCAGCCCACCTTACGGTAATAACAATCAACTTCTGTCATTCAAATTCAAAATGGCTGACGACTAGCATCACGCTTGAATCTCAAGAGTACCAACGAATTTGAATCAAACTGTTTTGATAAATACTTGTAACTCCCAATAAATTAGTTGAGTGCCCTTCTTTCGTTTGTTCACTCACTTGTGTGTGTGTGTGTGTGTGTGTGTGTGTGTGTGTGTGTGTGTGTGTGTGTGTGTGTGTGTGTGTGTGTGCGTGTGTGTATGTGTGTGTGTGCGCGTGTGTGTTTATATATATATATATACACATATATGCGTGTGTATACGTGTCTATGTCTTTGTATTTGTGTTTGCCCACTACCACCGCTCAACAGTCGGTGTGGGTTTTTTATACCCCCGTAACATAGTGATTCGGCAAAAGAGACTGATAGAATAAGTACCAGTGTCAGTCAAAAGCGTTTATTCATCAAAATATATCCCATCGTATTTTATTGCCATCATTGTGCCAAATGCTTAATTCCACGAATATAGCATTTGGCTACGTTAAAGGCAAAAACTTCTTGCACCTCATCTATGGCTCGGAAATATGGTATTCTAATGGTGCAAGGACTGGATTGTATGTAGAGTGAAGCAGTACTTCCAGACCCGCAAGTTCCTCAAGTTTGCATTTGGTCACATTAGTAGTTAGCGGTGGGGCATCGTTATGCTGTAGGACTGCGCGTCTTCAATTGACTGGTGCCGGGTATTCGGCTTTCAAAGCACCATATACTCGCTGCAGTTGTTGAGCATAAAAGTTAGCACTCACAAGATGACCATCTGGGATAAGCTCAAAGTGTAATGACCCCTTGAAATTCCACCAAATGCACAATATGATCTGTTCAAACCGTTCTTCTTTAACAACAGGTTCTGAAGCCTGGTTGGAACGAAGCCACTGATTTCTCTTATTAGGATTACGAAAATAGTTCCATTTTTCATCCTCAGTTACAATTCGATGCCAAAAACGAGTTCCCGAGTATTTGACAGCAGTCGTTTGCAAATATTCACATGTCATTGAGCTTGGTCATTGGTCAGTTCATGGGAGCTTCTCGACAGCGTTTGTTCAAAAGGCCGAGCTTATGGCGGTGTCAGTTGACGGTGCTTTGCGAAGGACCAAGTTCTGTCGACAATGTACGAGTTCTTGTGCTTGACTTACTTAACCATTTTAAGCAAGGACTCATCTTCCACAACAGTTCTCCTTGGCCTTAGTTTCTCTTCAAGACTGATGTCACTTTCTTTGAAACGTTCTGCCAAAAATCATCAATGAAAATCCGAAAAAACTTTTCACTCAACCTGGTAAATATATATAAGGCGTATCCCAGAAGTTTTGAGACTTTTTCGGGAAATACATTTATAAATTTCAAAGAAGTACAAAAATCTAATCCTCTTCGAAATCGGAACCTCTGACTTCAATGCACTTGTAGTGCTTGAGCCGCTTCGTGAAGGCCCCATGAAAGGTTTCCAAAGTGAAGGTCTCCAGGACCCTTGTCATAGGTTCCATCCTCTTCAGCTTGGGGAACGGCCAAAGCTCACAGTTTTGATGCCCATCTCTGTCAAGTAGTTGGCTACCAGGATGGAACTGTGGGCTGTTGAATTGTGCTGGAGCAGGTTCTCTTGCCTTGGACAACGAAATGTCTTTCTGAACTTCCTCAAAACCTCAACAAAGTACTCTGTTACTGCTTGGCCAGGGGGAACCCAGTAGATGTAGATGATGCCCTTACTGTCGAAAAAGGAGGACATTATGAGCATACTAGTGGACACGCTTTGCCTGGCTGTTTGTGTCAGGCAAAAACAGGTGTTCGGCTCATACACGTTAATCCATAAGCAGTCTGGAGCAGGGGTTTTCAAACTGTGGTCCGCAAGGACAAGACAGGAGGTCCGTAGACAGCAAATACTTTTTATGGGCAATTTGATTTTATATATGTTTTTTAATCGAAATCTTTTAATTGACAATAAACCTATTTGTTAAATACTGTTAAATAAATAAATGCGAAAATATATGTTATTTTAAGCAAATATTTATGTATAAATTTCATAAGCGTTTATAAGGGGGTCACTAAGGTAAAGCCTAAAATATAAAGGGGTCCGCAAGTCAAAAAGTTTGAAAACCCCTGGTCTGGAGCATTTCATACGTTTCTGTAGCGTTTTAAAACAAAACTTTATTGCATAGCCAGCTTCCACGGCATCTTCAAGTCCCAACTGCATTCTCGAAACTGGTCAGTTGTGGCAAACAGTGTTTAGTAAGACGTATGTTACATCCGTCTCCTTCAATTTGGAATAACAAAAATTGGTTCGTCAGCTTATTAGATGTATAGTAATGATATACTAGAATTACAATAATCTACGACAGTTATAACAACTGCTAAAAAAAAAGTCTCAAAACTTCTGGAATATTCCTCGTATATGTGTGCGCGTGTTTGTGTCTGTGTCCGTGTACATTTGTGTGTGCATGCGTGAGTGTGTGGGTGTGAACGAGTGAATTAACAAATAAACGGAAGTACCACTCGACATATAGGTGGAGTTGTATTTATAGAATAACAGATTGATGTAGCTCCTCATATTAAAGTTTTGTGGACGGGGAAAAAAATATTCATTTCCTCATTTCTTCGGAAGCAAAGTGAAGAAGAAAAAGATGGCTACTTTATTACAGAGTGATTTCAGTGGTTCCATGATTTCAGAAATTAACCAGCCTTCAAATTCACCCAGTTCTTTATCATAGATTTTAACCCTTCACTGTCAAAACCCTCCTCTTTGAAGATCCTAGATTTTGCTAAGCAATTTTCCAAAATCAATAACCTTCACGCCAGAATCATCACGGACGCTAAGAAGTCGCTTTTTTTTTCTTTTTTTTTTTTCATGATATTTCCTACAAGATTTTTTTTAAATGGAGGGTATCACTGATGCGTCAAATATCAAGCAACGATGATAAACTGACATCAAGATTTCGCCTGTTTTAACACGTAGCATGCTTCCGTCTAGTAGTAGTTGTCACTCAGTCATCACTATACCAATGTGACCTGAACTGAGTAATGTGGTTCACATTCTCTCTATTATAAAGAAATCATATTTTTCTTCACTTTGCTTTTGAATGATTGAGGAGATGAATGTCCTTTTACGTTCACGAAACTTTTAAGTAACATGAAGAGATAAATCAGACTGTTACTCAGTGTGTGTGTGTGTGTGTGTGTGTGTGTGTGTGTGTGTGTGTGTGTGTGTGTGTGTGTGTGTGTACTTGGAGAGACAGCATTAAGTTTAAGTTACCATCAATGTATCATATTTAACATATATACACCATTGAAAGGTATGATGTGGTTTGTGTCTGACTGAAAATCTCTTTATAGAAATGTGTTAAAAACCCAATATATTGGAGCAAGTTGAACATCGTCCCTGCCGTAACTCACAAGCATGACAGCCTTCTTCAGCCTTGATAATGACTGGTATCTGCAATTCAAATGCCTAGACGAAATTCGTGTTTCATACATAAGAAATAATGAATAATACATTCACTGATATTGCAAAAAGATTACTAGGCTGTAATAAACTCAGTGTACACAGCTAAAACAGCCTTTTGTCTTTTAGAGTGTATATATGTTATTTATATAGTGTTGTAAATTTAGCCTCATAACAGACGGTTCATGTTACTGAACAGTTTCATGCTAAAGAATTTTCCAGTTACTGTAAAAATGTTATTTCCACTAATCCTCATCATTATCATCATCATCATCATTTAACGTCCGTTGTCCATGCTGGCATGGTTGGACAGTTTGACCAGGCTGGTATGCTGGAAGGCTGCACCAGACTCCAGTCTGATTTGGCATGGTTTTCTATGGCTGGATGCCCTTCCTAACGCCAACCACTCTGAGAGTGTAATGAGTGCTTTTACGTGTCATTTGCGTGATACTGGTGTGCCAATTTGTGTGACACCGGTATCTGCCATGACTGTGATCTTTGCTCAGCTTGATTGGTCTTCTTCTCAAGCATGACATATATTATCCGAATTTTATAATATTAAGTGTCCATCACAGCTGGTCTTACCAATCAGTTTCACGCAAAAAATACAATGGAGTGTAAGGTAACAATCTAATTACAATTACACTCATCAGGGGTAACCAACATGGAAGGGAATATGGCAACTGCTCTTCACTGCCAGAGGTGGATTGGTACAACCGGTCGGTGTCTGCTGCAAAATAGTGGTGAAAAGAAAAATGAGCCAGGGGATTTGACTAGGAGTTATATCCCTTGGTTAGGTGTATTGTGAAGCTGACAAGAGTTATTTTGAAGTGGGGAAATTTGTATTAATAATATGGTGTCTTGGAAGGGACGGGGTGTGTGGTATGTTTAGCAGTGTCATATGAATAAATTTTTCTGGGGGTGTAGATATATATAGCATTGTGTTCATTGTTCTGTTTTCTTTCTGTAAAGGATAAAGCTGAGGGATTTTTTTATATTAGCATATGGTGTGTAATGTATAATGCATGTGTGTGGGGTCTGTGTATATTTGGGGGTACAATTTGCATGAGGAGGTATGTGCTGGGAGTGGTGGGGTAGTTATATGTGGGGTGCCCACCTTATGGGGTGTGCATATGTGTACATGGGTGCATTGGTATGTGTCTTGGTCAAACTTTTTGCCAGGCCCAAGGGCATTGGTGGAAGGTCGTTTGAGGAAGGTCAAGGCAGGGGACTTGTGATTGCAGTCATGGTGGGTCACACAGGTATGATAGAATGTACTTTCTTTCATGCAGAGAAGGATTAAACACCTCACTCCTGCTATTGGGGTAAATATCCGGACATTGGTTACCTTTTAAAATCATTCTCTTGTCAGCCAGGCATAATATGCACTTCCTGCTACTATTGAAGTACTACTTGCATCTTTCTATGATCATCCACTTTATGCTGTACTCTATGGTGCTTGGCTAGGGTTGTGGTGTTACGTCTCTCTGGGATGTTGAATGACGACTTGTGGTTATTAAAGTAGGTTCTGAAGTGGCCTTCCATTACCCCCACATATTTCCACATGCTTGGTTGTTCATTGGGTCCTGTTGCTATTACTTCTGCCTTGTAAACAACAGTTTCTGTATTGCATTGGCTGTTTAGTGGACAAGTTGTGTTACCCCTACATGAGCATCCTGCCTCAGTCTAGGTGCAATCCCATGGTCATTCATCACTGAAGGGGGTTACCCTTTTAAGGTTTGTAAATCATGAGTGATATTTTCAGACCTCCAGTCAAAATAAAACCTCGTCAAATTATTCCTTTCAGTCATATCTGATGACTGATAATTTACTTTTACACACTTGAATGGTTTTTCGGCATGAAACTGTCCGGAAACATGGATTAGATGTTTTGAGACCAAGTTTATAATACTGTATAAATAATATACTCACTTCATTACCTAATAGACAATTGCCTGTTTTTTTCTGCTTTATGAAAACTTACCGATCAACTGTGTGTGTGTGTGTGTGTGTGTGTGTGTGTGTGTGTGTGTGTGTGTGTGTGTGTGTGTGTGTGTGTGTGTAATATTACATTTAAGCTCACCTTTTCTTCATTTTTCAATCTGATTGCTTTCATTACTGCTCAATGATTTGGTCATTTAAATATCCATTCCTTTACTGTCCTTGAATTGCAATACATAGCAAAAAAGAACATGTTTCTACATATGTCTGTCACTAATAAACTCTCTACATTCAATGCTCGCAATAACTGAAGACCTAAACACATAACCAACTGATGTATGTTTTATACTTTTTTTAGTTTTTATACTGTCATATTTGTTGTTTTATATTTTTACGTTATTATTGGAACACTTGTTCACATGCATCATAATTCACACACAAATACATATGCTCACATTCTCTCTTGTACAAACTCAATGATACACGTGCACACACACACACACACACACACACACACGCACATACAACAATACATACCTCAACCTGTGTATATATATATATATATGTATATATGCACACATACCTGAATAGCCACAATAATATACACAAGCACAAGACACACTGCTAAACTCCAATCAAATACCCCCAAACCAATATACACATACCGGGACAGACACCTACACATAAATGCATTGATGATCTCTCTCTCTCTCTCTCTCTCTCTCTCACACACACACACACACACATACACATACAAACACACACATACATACACACATACACACACACATACACACATTAAAGTGTGTACATGTGCACAAATAAACACATATACATCTATGACAGAAATGTTTATTTGTACGTACATTACTCACCTTTTCTTTCTTTTCTTCTCACTCTCTCTCTTTCTCTTTCAGTAAGCACCTCAAAAATATCTGAGAAGCAATCAGTTACTTTCTTAGACCCGGAATCTACCTGTGTTAGCCCACCAACGGGACCACCTCCATCTGAACTTGTTGAGGTAGAGACTCCTAGTGAAAGTTATCAAATAAGTGACATCCAGGTAGAGATAGATGATGAAACTTTATCAGTTGAAGATGCTGAATCACCAGATACGTTAGAGTGAGTATTTTGATTATTATGAAAATGAGTTTAATTGGCGGGTATTTTGTGTTCGGAAGAAGTCTTCAAATGTTGCAAGTTTAATTAATATACAGGATGTCCAGAAATTGCTTTTACAATTTGAAGAATTCAGAAAGAAACGAATAATAAGGATAACTCAGCAGAGTTGGAAAACATAGGCACAGGCGTACCTGTGTGGCAAGAAGCTGGCTTCCCAACCACATGGCTTTGGGTTCAGTTCATTGTATGGCACCTTGGGCAGTGTCTTCAACTATAGTCATGGGCCACCCAAAACCCTGTGAGTGGATTTGGTAGACAGAAACTGAAAGAATCCCATAGTATATATGTATTTATATATATATATACTTTATTAAAAAGCTGTAAAAATATCGCAAAAACTGTTACTCAGAGTTTCACGTTCCTCTCTGAGAAACAGGAACGGGAAACTCTGAATAACAGTTTTTGTGATATTTTTGCTGCTTTTTAGTGCAGTATATTACTCTACCTCTGGTATTTGAGTTCTATTTTTTCCACCTTGTTTCGCATTTATGTGCTTACTCTGGTGTGCGTGTGGGGGGGGGGGGAGTGCACACATGCGTGTGTGTGTGTGTGTAGATACAGGCATGTACATGTGTAATATGTGTTTGTATCACTGCATGTGACAGTAATCTATATAACTCTGTGTATGTGGATAATTCTATATGTTATATATGTCAACATTTGTATATCCATAGCTATAAAGTCTGTAAGGATTATGTGTATATACGTGGTGTGATCAATAAGTATCCAGACTGTTGCCATAGTAATGAAGCTAGAGCATGCACAGTGAAGCCGCATGGCACAGATTGACCTTGAACTCTGCTGTACATGTGCACAAAGATTTAACATTCTAGCTTACATCTGATGCTTACAGCAGTGCTTGGAAGGAAGGTCTGTAGCATGTGGTCATCTCATTGACCATGACAAAGTTGAGCAGAAAATCTGCATCAAATTTTGCCAAAAGCATGGCAATGCCTGCCCAGAGCGCTATGCAAAGTTTTCAAAAAGTTTTCATTGTTCTCAACACAATTACGATCTTGCACAATTGAAACTCAAGTGTTTTTTTTTTTGATCAGCTGAAAGCAGTTTTGACACGAACTTGCCAGACACGTGTCTCATGCCCAAATCTTCATTAATAATGGACTGAACTGAACCATAACTAATCTGCACATCCTCTGATAACTCACGGATGGTGATTCAGTGATTTCCTCTAACTGCTGCACACACATCTGTGATGTTTTTCTCAGCTCTGCTGATTGTGGATCTCCCAGAATGTTCGTCAATATCAACATTTTTTCGGCCTTCTTAGAAACGTCTGAACCAGTCATACATTTGTATGCAGCTCATACACCCCTCCTCATACACTTTCTGCAACTTTGCAAAGGCCTCTGAGCAGGTATTGCCATGGCAACTTACTCTATCGTGGTCAATGCGACTATCACATGCTACACACCTTACTTCCAAGCACTGCTGTAAACAGCAGGAGTGAGCTAGAACATTAAAATTTAGTGGACATGCACAGCAGATTTCAAGGTCAATCTGTGCTAAGTGGCTTCACTGTTTGTACTGAAGCTTCATTATTATAGCAACTGTCCTTATACTTATTGATCAGGCTTTGTATTTCTGTCTGTATGTATATATATATATATATATATATATATTGGGTTGTCCGGAAAGTTCGTGCCGATTTATAGTAGCTTACCTTTCGACTTATTTGCCATGAAACCACCTCAATTCTTGGAAGAGGGTATTTTCAAGTTAAAGGAGAGATGGAGACTCATTGTGCAACAAAATGGTTCATATTTGGTTACAACCCAATATATATATATGTATATATATATATATATATATACATATACATATATATATATATATATATATATATATATATATATATATATATATAGCCTACATGTTTCCGTGTTGTCTCTATGCCATACACACCTTCCTCATTTTTCTTTGTATTTCTTCTCTTAACAGGAAATATCACAAGATAACAGCAGCTGATTTACAATGTTGGTATAGTTGTATATTTAACATAAGAGGACTGATGTTATGACTGTACTGTGTGATATATTGTATGGTTGTTGTTGTTATTGTTTAACTAACAAGTCAGTTCTGATCAAGCAGACCTTTCATCAAAGACATTCTAGTGGTAAACATCTCCAACCTTGCCATTATTTTCAACCATTGTGTATCAAGGACTAGCTAATGTAACCTTCCTTTTCTTAAGATGGTAGCATATGATTTTGAAGGTATTAGACAGCTATTTCTAGCCAGTCAAGCAAGCATGTAGAGTAGTGGTTCTCAACCATTTTATACCCCCTTTGATTACTATTTTATTCTTGTGGACCCCATAGCCATTCAAAGGTTAAAAAGTACTTTTATTGATACTGCTTTCAAAATCCCTGTTTAGTTTTTCACATGTTCACTTGTGTAGGTTTGTAATAGTACACACTGACAGAACATGTTTCAGTGACCAGAAATAGGTTAAACTATGAAAAAATTTGGGGAATTGTTGTTTCTTACAATAAATAAATCTAGGTCAAAATTTTTCCACGGACCTTTGAGAGACTACTGTGTACCCCCAATATTCCTGCGGTCATATGGACCCCAGCTGAGAACCACTAACGTAGAGAATTTCTCATTGGCCTGAGTCCATTATTCTGTGGTATTCTGGTGAGTATTGTGGTGAGGAGCAGTGTGGTGATGTGACAATCTTGTTGTTTAGACTCAGGTAAATGCTACTCAAACAAACATGTAATCAGGGACATTCCAGCCATGATCATTCCAACTTATTCTTACGTGTGATAAAACCCAGGATCACATTTTCTATAGTATCTTTTTCATAGAGAGTGATGTGATTGAAATTAGGAGCAGTTATATCTTTATATAACTGAGTAGTATATTCCTGGTTATGGCATACAACTGGACAGAAAGTTACCATTGGTTTCCCATCTACAATTGCACTTGGCAGTACAGACAACTCATCATGAATGCGAGCTGGAAGCACATGGACTCTTTAACACTGGAAGTAGATATAGAATCTTGATCAGTTTGTACAAGATCAAAATGTAAAAAAAATATCTCGAGAGGGAAAGAAGGGTTGCCTCCCCTTGTACGATTACAACCATGGCAAAATAGGGTCGGCTGTACTTGCACACATTTTTTCCATTCTCTAGTGAACAAAGGGGAAGACTATGTCTCAAAACAAATTTTTTGCCATGAGGATAGTAGCTAAAAATATCACTTTTTGAGTTCAAGAAGGCACCTAAATTCTGGGAATCTAATAAGATTATTATCCACTTGTCTAAGTAAAGTTTGTATCGTCTCCTTCTATTGAGGTTGGCTCAGATTGTTTACTCTTTACTCTTTACTCTTTTACTTGTTTCAGTCATGTGACTGTGGCCATGCTGGAGCACTGCCTTTGTAGTCGAGCAAATCGACCCCAGGACTTATTCTTTGTAAATCAAGTACTTATTCTATCGGTCTCTTTTGCCTAACCGCTAATTTACAGGGACGTAAACACACCAGCATCAGTCGTCAAGCGATGTTGGGGGAACAAACACAGACACACAAGCATATACACACACATACATATGTATACATATATACGACGGGCTTCTTTCAGTTTCCATCTACCAAGTCCACTCACAAGGCTTTGGTCAGCCCAAGGCTATAGTAGAAGACACTTGCCCAAAGTGCCATGCAGTGAGACTGAACCCGGAACCATGTGGTTCGTAAGCAAGCTACTTACCACACAGCCACTCCTATGCCTATAGACATCTTTCAGTTAATTCTGTTTGGCATTCTTTCTTTTATTAGCCATATATAGCTAGCTAATGTTGTGATGTTACACCACTCTTGAATCCTAAAAGGGGACCTATGGTTATTTAGCCTGACCTTAAAGGGGTTCTCACTGCTCCAACATATTTCTGAGTATGCATCCCAACACCTCTACTTTGACTCTTCAGCATGTCTGATGAGTTGTCTGTTTTGCCAAGTGCAATAATAGACAAGAAACCAATGGTATCTTTCTTACTGATTATATGAGCTCTGATCAATAAGTATCCGGACTGCTGCAATAGTAATGAAGCTGCTTGACACAGATTGACCTTGAACTCTGTTGTGTATGTGCACTAAGTTTTAATGTTATAGCTTACTTCAGCTGTTTACAGCAGTGCTTGGAAGGAAGGTCTATAGCATGTGGTCATCGCATTGACCATGACAGAGTAAGTTGTCATGGCAATACATGTTCAGAGGCCTACACAAAAACGCAGAACGTGTTTGGAGAGAAGTTTATGAGCTGCACACAAGTGTATGAGTTGTTTGGATATTTCCAAGATGGCCAAAAAAATGTCAATATTGACAAACGTTCTGAGAGACCCACAACCAGCAGAACTGAGAAAAACACTGCAGATGTGCAGGCAGCTGTGAGGGGAAATCGTTGAATCACCATCCATGAATTATCAGAGGATGTGCAGATTAGTTACGGTTCAGTTCAGTACATTATCACTGAAGGTTTGGGTATGAGATACGTGTCTGCCAAGTTTGTGCTAAAATTGCTTTCAGCTGACCAGAAAGACACTTGGGTTTCAGTTGCACAAGATCTCCCTGATTGTGTTGAGAATGATGAAATTTTTTGAAAACTTTGCATAGCGCTCTGGGCAGGTAATGCCATGCTTTTGGCAAAATTTGATGCAGATCCTCTGCTCAACTTTATCATGGTCAATGCAACGATCACATGCTACACACCTTCCTTCACTGCTGTAAGCAGCGGAAGTGAGCTAGAATGTTAAAAGTTAGTGCACATGCATAGCAGAGTTCAAGGTCAATCTGTGTCAAGTGGCTTTACTCTGCATGCTTTAGCTTCATTACTATGGCAACAGTCTGGATTCTTATTATCAGACCATGTATGCCATAACCAGAAATATAATACATGACTATATAGAATTAGTGTCTGTGTGGGGGGGAGCTATGCTTGTGCCATTTAACATACACAGTATAAAGATATGAGCTACTAATAGTCTCTAGCATTGGAGACATAGATCTAAGCAGGTTTTTATAACATGCCTTGTGTCTCAAAGCAGTTTGTAGGCTCTGGCTATACAAAAAAATCGTTCACTACGAATTCCATTTTACCCATACAAGTATGAGAAATAGATGTTAAAACAATGAAGATTATGACATGCATGTGTGTGTATAATATGATCTTGTATAATATATATTTATGATGATGATGACGACGACAACGACGATGACGACAACGACAATGACAATGACGATGGTGGCAGCAGCATTTACAACGACGACAATGCCACCGCCTATGATGACACTGACATCAATGACAATTACGAAGATGTTGATGATAGTGGTGATGGTGATGATGATGATGATTACTACAATGAAGATTAACATCTAAATAATCTTTTTTTTTTTGAGATTTTCTCCATGTCTGTGTCTCTTCTCTCTTTTCTTTCACTCTTTAAGCTAAAAAAAATTGTATCGCAAACAAAAAAGTTCTATGAAGAACATCAGTCACCAACTGAGATGAAAACACACTTGTTTTTTCACTCCATCTATGCTACCACTACTATAACAACTTCTGCTCATCAGTACTAGCTAATTGCACACACCTTTAATATATATATATATATATCTATATCTATATCTATATATATATATATATATATATATATAAGCAATGTTAATTCTCTAAATGAAGTATTAACAGTAACTGCACGATAAAGTGTAGTATATTGCCACTTAAGTGTGGCTGACCCCTAGGGGTGGATGTTACTGTTGCTTTTAGCCCCAGGAGGACATCTCCTCCAGCTGGCTTATCGACACACGACTGTGTCCTGTTTGCCAAGGGAGTTATCCCTCTCACCACGACCAGCAGCACGAACGTATCCGGATTTCAGGGTTATTTCCCTTCATCGGCGTTCGACAGCTGATGACCTTGGTGAGAGAGAAAAACCTGGCAAAATCTTATATCTTCTTTTCCAGTGACATTCTTCACTGATATTGAAAAGGTGAAAACAAGCAATGTTAATTCTCTAAATGAAGTATTAACAGTAACTGCACGATAAAGTGTAGTATATTGCCACTTAAGTGTGGCTGACCCCTAGGGGTGGATGTTACTGTTGCTTTTAGCCCCAGGAGGACATCTCCTCCAGCTGGCTTATCGACACACGACTGTGTCCTGTTTGCCAAGGGAGTTATCCCTCTCACCACGACCAGCAGCACGAACGTATCCGGATTTCAGGGTTATTTCCCTTCATCGGCGTTCGACAGCTGATGACCTTGGTGAGAGAGAAAAACCTGGCAAAATCTTATATCTTCTTTTCCAGTGACATTCTTCACTGATATTGAAAAGGTGAAAACAAGCAATGTTAATTCTCTAAATGAAGTATTAACAGTAACTGCACGATAAAGTGTAGTATATTGCCACTTAAGTGTGGCTGACCCCTAGGGGTGGATGTTACTGTTGCTTTTAGCCCCAGGAGGACATCTCCTCCAGCTGGCTTATCGACACACGACTGTGTCCTGTTTGCCAAGGGAGTTATCCCTCTCACCACGACCAGCAGCACGAACGTATCCGGATTTCAGGGTTATTTCCCTTCATCGGCGTTCGACAGCTGATGACCTTGGTGAGAGAGAAAAACCTGGCAAAATCTTATATCTTCTTTTCCAGTGACATTCTTCACTGATATTGAAAAGGTGAAAACAAGCAATGTTAATTCTCTAAATGAAGTATTAACAGTAACTGCACGATAAAGTGTAGTATATTGCCACTTAAGTGTGGCTGACCCCTAGGGGTGGATGTTACTGTTGCTTTTAGCCCCAGGAGGACATCTCCTCCAGCTGGCTTATCGACACACGACTGTGTCCTGTTTGCCAAGGGAGTTATCCCTCTCACCACGACCAGCAGCACGAACGTATCCGGATTTCAGGGTTATTTCCCTTCAGGGTTATTTCCCTTCAATATCAGTGAAGAACGTCACTGGAAAAGAAGATATAAGATTTTGCCAGGTTTTTCTCTCTCACCAAGGTCATCAGCTGTCGAACGCCGATGAAGGGAAATAACCCTGAAATCCGGATACGTTCGTGCTGCTGGTCGTGGTGAGAGGGATAACTCCCTTGGCAAACAGGACACAGTCGTGTGTCGATAAGCCAGCTGGAGGAGATGTCCTCCTGGGGCTAAAAGCAACAGTAACATCCACCCCTAGGGGTCAGCCACACTTAAGTGGCAATATACTACACTTTATCGTGCAGTTACTGTTAATACTTCATTTAGAGAATTAACATTGCTTGTTTTCACCTTTTCAATATCAGTGAAGAATGTCACTGGAAAAGAAGATATAAGATTTTGCCAGGTTTTTCTCTCTCACCAAGGTCATCAGCTGTCGAACGCCGATGAAGGGAAATAACCCTGAAATCCGGATACGTTCGTGCTGCTGGTCGTGGTGAGAGGGATAACTCCCTTGGCAAACAGGACACAGTCGTGTGTCGATAAGCCAGCTGGAGGAGATGTCCTCCTGGGGCTAAAAGCAACAGTAACATCCACCCCTAGGGGTCAGCCACACTTAAGTGGCAATATACTACACTTTATCGTGCAGTTACTGTTAATACTTCATTTAGAGAATTAACATTGCTTGTTTTCACCTTTTCAATATCAGTGAAGAATGTCACTGGAAAAGAAGATATAAGATTTTGCCAGGTTTTTCTCTCTCACCAAGGTCATCAGCTGTCGAACGCCGATGAAGGGAAATAACCCTGAAATCCGGATACGTTCGTGCTGCTGGTCGTGGTGAGAGGGATAACTCCCTTGGCAAACAGGACACAGTCGTGTGTCGATAAGCCAGCTGGAGGAGATGTCCTCCTGGGGCTAAAAGCAACAGTAACATCCACCCCTAGGGGTCAGCCACACTTAAGTGGCAATATACTACACTTTATCGTGCAGTTACTGTTAATACTTCATTTAGAGAATTAACATTGCTTGTTTTCACCTTTTCAATATCAGTGAAGAATGTCACTGGAAAAGAAGATATAAGATTTTGCCAGGTTTTTCTCTCTCACCAAGGTCATCAGCTGTCGAACGCCGATGAAGGGAAATAACCCTGAAATCCGGATACGTTCGTGCTGCTGGTCGTGGTGAGAGGGATAACTCCCTTGGCAAACAGGACACAGTCGTGTGTCGATAAGCCAGCTGGAGGAGATGTCCTCCTGGGGCTAAAAGCAACAGTAACATCCACCCCTAGGGGTCAGCCACACTTAAGTGGCAATATACTACACTTTATCGTGCAGTTACTGTTAATACTTCATTTAGAGAATTAACATTGCTTGTTTTCACCTTTTCAATATCAGTGAAGAATGTCACTGGAAAAGAAGATATAAGATTTTGCCAGGTTTTTCTCTCTCACCAAGGTCATCAGCTGTCGAACGCCGATGAAGGGAAATAACCCTGAAATCCGGATACGTTCGTGCTGCTGGTCGTGGTGAGAGGGATAACTCCCTTGGCAAACAGGACACAGTCGTGTGTCGATAAGCCAGCTGGAGGAGATGTCCTCCTGGGGCTAAAAGCAACAGTAACATCCACCCCTAGGGGTCAGCCACACTTAAGTGGCAATATACTACACTTTATCGTGCAGTTACTGTTAATACTTCATTTAGAGAATTAACATTGCTTGTTTTCACCTTTTCAATATCAGTGAAGAATGTCACTGGAAAAGAAGATATAAGATTTTGCCAGGTTTTTCTCTCTCACCAAGGTCATCAGCTGTCGAACGCCGATGAAGGGAAATAACCCTGAAATCCGGATACGTTCGTGCTGCTGGTCGTGGTGAGAGGGATAACTCCCTTGGCAAACAGGACACAGTCGTGTGTCGATAAGCCAGCTGGAGGAGATGTCCTCCTGGGGCTAAAAGCAACAGTAACATCCACCCCTAGGGGTCAGCCACACTTAAGTGGCAATATACTACACTTTATCGTGCAGTTACTGTTAATACTTCATTTAGAGAATTAACATTGCTTGTTTTCACCTTTTCAATATCAGTGAAGAATGTCACTGGAAAAGAAGATATAAGATTTTGCCAGGTTTTTCTCTCTCACCAAGGTCATCAGCTGTCGAACGCCGATGAAGGGAAATAACCCTGAAATCCGGATACGTTCGTGCTGCTGGTCGTGGTGAGAGGGATAACTCCCTTGGCAAACAGGACACAGTCGTGTGTCGATAAGCCAGCTGGAGGAGATGTCCTCCTGGGGCTAAAAGCAACAGTAACATCCACCCCTAGGGGTCAGCCACACTTAAGTGGCAATATACTACACTTTATATATATATATATATATCATAATAACTTAACAATCATTTTTTTTACCATCCTAGCATGTCTCTTGACAGAATTTTATTTAGGGCAGGATTTTACTGCCAGAGGTCTTCCTGAGGCCAGCTGTTACCTGTTCCTCAACTTAAGGGATACCTTTATTCTGCAGGTTTTCAAAAGTGCAGACTGATTGGTTATAATGTCAACATAAAGTGTGATATGCACAGAATATATGAATATTAATGTGCATTTATACATGCATGCATGCACACACACACACACACACACACACACACACACACACACACACACACACATACTGTTATGATGTGGTGTTTTCCTCAGTTATAATGTATGACCACTGTTGTGACTGTAGATGTTGTATCTACTCTAGTAGCCATGATATTTTCTTGATATTGGATACAGTGTATCTCTTGTATTCCGGAATGGTAATACACCACTTTGTCTATTGTGCTATCACTGATAGCTCTGCAAGACACCAAATTTGAACCATCTACCTTGACTGTGACTCGAACTTGACAATAACACATAACTGATACTGAACTCCAACTGAGAACTCATACAATGACTCTACAATGACTCTACAATGACTCCCCTGTACTGGCTGATGTCATCTCACTTAATAGTGGCTGCTTCATACCATTTGTCCTGTAGGATAGGTGTACCATTTCCACTACAACACATACATACATACATACATATACAAGTCTCTCTTGACAGAATTCCTTCTTATGTCACTGGTCAGCTTGGGGCTACAGAATAAGACACTTATCTGAGGTGGTGCACAATGGGACTAAACCAAGAACCACAAGGTTGAAAAGTGATCATTTTAACCACACAGAACATTCTTGTACCTATATGTGTATGTCTCTAAGTGAAATACAAAGAGAGAGAAAAGAAGAGAAAGAGAAAGAAATGAAAGATCTAAGAAAGCATTAATACTATTTCAGTTTAAAACAGTTTTATTATTGATTTGTATTTTAAGAAATTATTAAAATGGAAGTGACTTTGTGGGAAGAATGGTTGATATATTTTGGATATGTGAGATTCATAAGAATAAGAATAAATGGTTTCTTTATTGATCACAAGAGTTTTAAGTATAATACAAGCATATTATGCAGAAGATTTACAAAACATAACAGTGAGTGAGGTGCACATAACTTTAAACCAGGCACAGGCAACATTTCTTGAGCAGCAGGCTTAATGAGAAATGACTCATCACCAGATGGGCTACACCACTAAAAAAAATTCCAAGTGATTTTTCATTAGGACTACCATTCAGAAAGTTTAACAGGCTATGATTTGCCCATGACAGCAATAAACAGTGGGAGGGGCTAAAAGTTTAATACAACATGAAAAATAGTTTAAAGAGATGAGAAGCTACCACCTAGAAGGGATCAGGGTGCCCCTGACTAGGAGTGTGTAGCCACTCTCAGGCTGCTGCATTACTGCTATCTGCAATTAGGAATACCTATAGATACAGCATCATACTAATCATTGACTTGTTGAAAATTAATTGGACAAATGGGGAAATCCATGGCCATGGTTTTGTAGCACTGAAATTCCATGAATGTAGTTCAATTCTTTTTTTTTTTTTTTTTTTTGCAATTCACTACAGTTCCAATAGCATAAGGATTTAATTTTTCCATAAACTGGTCTGTTTGGTTAATATTGGCACAAATGCTCACTTTCTACACAAACTACAAGACTATAACAGCGCAACAATAATGGACACAACACTAACAACATTACAAATTGCAACAACAACAACAACAACAACAACAACAACAACAACAACAACAACAACAACAGCAACAACAACAACAACAATAATAATTATTATTATTATAATAATAATAATAATAATAATAATAATAATAAATAATAGTGCCTTAGGTATAATAAAAAAATATTCAGACAAAAACATAACAAAAACACCAGGACTTACAAATATATATAACATACAGAAAATTGCACTACTGGGTACTGCACACATTCTACGCAAAACACTTTCAATACAGTAAACATAAGAGCACCACAGCAAACCACAGCACATACCCAAGGCGCACAGAGCTGCGCTCGGTAGTGAAGTGAAAGCACGTTATAAAAATAAAACTACTGAACAATAATAATAATAATAATAATAATAATAAAAATAAAAATAAAAATAAAAATAAAAATAAATGCCCTGATGTAGTACCAGGCAGTGGTTTCATGGCTTTTGATCTTAACTGATTGGAAGTATTGCTTGTCAGTTGCTTAATCTTAACCAATCAAACATGTCTTAGTGGCTGATGATATTGCATCTCTGATCACGAGCAGAAGTAGTGGGGAGCATTATAGCCATGTGTTGAAAGGAATTCTTTGGGGTTTGAATAATTCGCCTCTGGAAACATGGAAGTTTTGTTCATCATCCTTAAACAAACTTTATTCAGGGACCTTTTGAGCAGGATGGGCTAGTCAACCTGAAGAAAATTCTAACTGGGTCCCACCTGCAAGGTCATACACTGTTTATCTTGATATAAGATCACCATGTTGCACACATATAATTGTGATGCATGTGCCTGGTGTACCCTTATCAGACAGGTGGCCATGATGGGTATACTGGGCTTCATATGTTTGTACCCCAGTGTCATTTTGATGGCATGCACTGCTCTCTCACTCAATAATCATAATGATGATGATGATGATGATGATGATGATGCTGATGATGATGATGCTGATGATGATGGTGGTGGTGGTGGTGGTGGTGGTGGTGGTGGTGGTGGTGGTGGTGGTGGTGGTGGTGATGATGATGATGATGATGATAACAGTTTCAACTGAGTAATGTTAAAATTCTTCTATCAACTTATCTATGCAGCTAGTGTTGAAACAAGAATCCATGTCTACCGCCTTGCCTGTCACTATTTCAAAGTCTTGCCAATGACTACATTCATTACTAACATACCTAAGACCAATATTAATCTAGAGCATCTTAGTATCACACCAAAAGAAGCTCATGCAATGAGCATTCCACTGAGGGTGAGTGACTTCTTATTTTTTATTAGCTTTTATATATCAATATTTTGTGTCTGTATCGGGGCAGCTATCTTTTATATTTTCATTGGTGTCAGTCGTTGAACTGCAGCCATGCTGGAGCACTGCCTTGGAGAGTTTTAGAAAAAAAAATCACCCTTAATACTAATTTTTTCTTAAGCTTGTTACTAATTGTATCAGTTTCTTTTTGCCAAACTTCTAGGTTACAGTGACATAAGCAAACCAACACCAGTTGCCAAGCAGTGATGGGGAGACAAACACAAACACAAACACAAACATATATACATACACATAGATATATACATACATATATGTGTGTGTGTGTGTGTGTGTGTGTGTGTGTGTGTGTGTGTATACCAGAGTAAGCACATAAATGTGAAACAAGGTGGTAAAAATAGTACTCAAATACCAGAGGTAGAGTAATATGCTTTATTAATAAAGCTGCAAAGGCATCACAAAAACTGTTACTCGGAGTTTCACATTCCCATTCATCAGACAGATGTCTTTGAAGCTTTATAAAATAATACATATAAATATAGTCGAATAGCTATTTGGTGTGAATAAGAATGAAGAGGTTAAGTTAAACTTAATTTGTGATTAATAATAAACATTCTCGAATATTCCATCTTCCATCTTTCATTTACTCTGTGTGTGTGTGTGTGTGTGTGTGTACACATCATCATCATCGTCATCATCAGTTAGCATCTGTTTCCATGCTGGCATGGGTTAGACAGTTTGACTGAAGCTGGTAAGCTGGAGAGCGGCACCAGGTTCCAATCTCATTTGACATAGTTTCTACGGCTGGATGCTCTTCCTAATGCCAACCACTCCAAGAGTGTAATGAGTACTTTTTACATGCCACCAGCATGGGTGCCATTTACATGACACTGGTATCGGCCACAACTAGGCTTTCACTTGGCTTGATGAGTCTTCTCAAGCACAGCATATTGCCAAAGGTCTCGGTCACTTATCTTCACTGTGAAGCCCAACATTTGATGGGTATTTTTTACATGTCACCAGCATGGCTGCCTGTAATGTGACACTGGCAACAGCCATGACTACATATATACATACACACACACATACATACACACACACATACATACACACACATACATACACACACACATACATACACACACACATACATACACACACATACATACACACACACATACATACACACACACATACATACATACATACATAAATACATACATAAATACATACAAACATACATACATATATATATATATATATATATATATATATATATATGTATATATATATATATATATATATATATATATATATATATATATATATATATATATATACATATATACATATATATATATATATATATATATATATATATATATATATATACATATTCATTTTTTCTTTTATTCTTTTACTTGCTTCAGTCATTTTGATTGCAGCCATACTGGAGCACTGCCTTGAAGAGTTTTAGTCAAACAAATCAACCCCAGGATTTATTTTTTAAGCCTAATATTTATTCTATTGGTCTCTCTTGCTGAACTGCTACACTACTAGTGACATAAACACACCAACACCGTTTATCAAGTGGTGACGGGGGGGGGGACAAACACAGATACAAAGATGCACACAAAGATAGATATATATATACATATATAGAATGGGCTTTTCTCAGTTTCCATCTACCAAATCCATTCATAAGGCTTTGGCTGGCTTGAGGCTCTAGTAGAAGATACTTGCCCAAGATAACAAAAATACCCTGTTGTTGATGCTGAAATTCCAATGAAAAAGCCTCGGATCTAGATTAGGAACCAGTTCTTTCTCTATAGAATGACATACAAAGATACATACATTAGTACTTACATTACAGGCTTCCTTCAGTTTTTCTCTACCAAATCCAGTCACAAAGCTTTAATCAGCCTGAGGCTATAGTTAAAAACAGTGAGACTGAGCCCAGAAGTATGTTGTTGGGAAGTGAACTTGAGATCAATAGGGGAGGTCACAGAAAAGTTGAATTGGTTCATTAGCTCTGAAAAATATTTCTTGCATCAGGATCCATTTCTCTTCATCTGGGAGTGAGAAAGAGTGAGCAAGTGGTGTTGTCCCTTTAGTTGTACTTTAATAATTGATGGGTCAAGATTTTGGGGTAATGTTGATTACGATTAAGATTCAGAGTTAAGGTTTAGGGTTAATGGTTAGGGTTAGGGTTAGGGTTAGGGTTAGGATTCAATATTTTGTGTCAGGTTTTGCCCCTATCTTTACATTCTGTCCTTTTATTTTAATGTTATATGCATGCGTATGTGTTAGTGTGAGTGTTTGTGTGTGTGTGTGTGTGTGTGTGTGTGTGTGTGTAAATATGTATATATATATATATATATACATACACATACACGTTAAACTAGCAATACTTTTCCCCCATTTTTTCAGACGTCTACAGTCAACCAGAAGCACCTCAATTGCTATAAGAAGAACTTAGCTTTCATATTTCATTCTGTTCTTACATGTGTATATCTTTTATCTGCTTGGGATACCAAAACATTACCAATAGCACCATTATATTTACTATGTGCTGTATTTTCATTAAATATACACATATACATATATATACATACATATACTTTGTTGCAAAATGCGACCTCCTGACACCAACACAGCTCCAACAGTCATGTCAACAGTTAGGAAACTACAGGCCAAGCCAGCAAGCCAACTTGCTCAGAGTGGAAGAAGTAGTCGTAGTAGTCGTACTTGGCTGGATGTCTTGTGTAATGTGGTTCTTCATCACTTGGCATCCCTTTGACTGGTCACATCAAATCTTTACACCGACTGTCTTCATTGCACAGTATAGTCAAATTGTTTAGAAGTTCACTTTGCAGCTATGAGGTCTCGGGTTCAATCTTTCTGCCTGACACCTTGAGCAAATGTTTTCTTTAGCCTTAGACTGCCCTGTCCTTGTGAATGAAATTAAGAAGTCACAAACCATATAGAAACCCACCGGATGGATTGTACCAGCATTGCAAAAGAAACAGCCTTGTCACACACTGTCACATTGCATTTGCTTGAGAACGACATAAGAACACTCTTGTCTGTGGAATGGTCAGCCAGTTATACACTTATTCAGGATCAAGTAATTCAACTGATTGAAAAACTGAATTGTCATCATCAAACAATCAAGGTCCACCATTCTTGTTCCATGCATTCAGAAACTCATTGTGGGATCAGAAACACCTTAATTACCATTAGAAAATCTTGTTTTCATTATTTCATTCTATTCTTGCATGTTTAGAACCATTTGGTTGGTGTTTTGCAAGTTTTACATATATTGATCTGTGACACCCATGTTTCTAGGGGTGAATTATTCCAACCCCAAAGAATCCCGCTCAACACATGGCTATGACGCCCCTCCACTACACTTGCTCATGATGAGAGATGCACATATTGTCAGCCACCAAGAGATATGTTTGACTGGTTAAGGTCAAGCAAATGACAAGCAAATCTGTGGTACTGAGCAGAAAATTTGCTGTAGCTCTTCTTTTTCATCAAGACAAAACATGTACATGTTAACACTGCCAATCATTTAAGATTAGATGCCATGAGAGCCACTACATGGTATTATTATTATTATTATTATTATTATTATTATTATTATTATTATTTAAGGTGGCGAGCTGGCAAAATCGTCAGCATGCTGGGCAAAATGCTTAGTGGCATTTCATCCATTGCTACATTCTGAGTTCAAATTCCACCAAGGGTGACTTTGCCTTTCTTCCTTTCAGGGTCAATTAAATAAATACCAGTTATGCACTGGAATCAATGTAATCGACTTAATCCCTTCCCCCAAATTTCAGGCCTTGTGCCTCCAGTAGAAAGTATTATTGTTTTACGTTCAAACTCACCATATGCAGACTCTCATACTTACCTTCCAAGATGGAGTTGAGCAATTATGCTCTATGAGGCAGGCTTGATAATTGTTAAGGGATTTCTCTCTTAACATAAAACCAATGGTAGCCTTAACCCATAAACAGATACATATGCACTCTTTATTTGTGGATTAATGGTGCTACCAATGGTTTCATGTGGAAACCACTGCTAGCAGTGTTAATTCATAAATAAAAAATATTTATCCATCAAATGCAGTGTTGGGCAAGCATTCTCATTATTCCACACTATCACTCACACACACACATCATGGGTTTCTACCAATTTCACTCACAAAGCATTGCTCAGGTCAAGGATAGGGAACACATGGTCCAAGATGCCACACAGTGGGACTGAATCTGGACCTATTTGGTTGCAAAATGAACTTCTTGACTGCACAACCACACTCATGATTATCTTCTGATTTCAAATCTTATTATGATAGACTTTGTTTTCTACACCATGTTTGACATGAATTAAATAAGTATTAATAATATACAGAGCTATAAGGCAGTGAGCTGGCAAAACTGTTAGCCTGCTGGGGGAAATGCTTAGTGATATTTTGTCTGTCTTTACATTCTGAGTTCAAATTCTGCTGAGGTCAACTTTGCTTTTCATCCTTTGGGGGTTGATAAAATAAGTACCAGTTGAGTACTGGGGTTGATTACATCAACTTACCCCCACCCTGAGGTCGATGGCCTTGTACCAAAATTTGAAACCAGTAATATTCAGAGCTGGGAGTGAAGGAGTTAAACTCAATCAAATATCTTCTGTCCCTTATAAATTTGTCAATATGTGTCAATGTGATAAATCAATACTTATTTTATAATTGGATTTTACACTTTCAGAACATTGAACATGTTGAAGAACTGACTCTATCTGACAACCGACTCTCAGATGAAGGTGCCACTTTCATCTTTGAAATTTTGACATTTGGTAATCGTATCAAATCGTTAGTAAGTCCTTACAAAAAGTGTTCTTCATTCCAAAATGTTTATTACAACAAGAAATCTTACAAAAAGGCGGCGAGCTGGCAGAAACGTTAGCATGCTGGGCAAAATGTTTAGCGGTATTTCGTCTGCTGCTACATTCTGAGTTCAAATTCCGCTGAGGTCGACTTTGCCTTTCATCCTTTTGGGGTTGATAAATTAAGTACCAGTTACGCGCTGGGGGTCGATGTAATCAACTTAATCCGTTTGTCTGTCCTTGTTTGTCCCCTCTATGTTTAGCCCCTTATGGGCAATAAAGAAATAAGAAATCTTACAAAACTACACCACCCCACCACCAAACAACTATACATGACTCCATACGACACTATACTTCACTTACTACACTGTCATATACAATACTACCCTATGTTACACTATGCTTCACTCTGATATACTATACTATGTTATGCCACACTACACTGTGATAAATCATGCTACCCTATGCTATACTTTTCTACACTGCACAATGATACACTATACTACTTTTGTTATACCAGACTTAATTACACTATGGAATACTATGTTATAACCACACTACATTATGCAACATCATAATAACCTCTACATGCTCATTTCATCTCATAGGAATATTAGCCAAAACTCACTGTCTTAACTATTTAGCATTTAACCCTTTAGCATTTCAGATTATTCTGTCACAGGTAATGCTCATTTATTCACATTGTTTTGAATTAAGCATCCATTATCTTGTAGCTTCAAGATTTCAATGTGATTATTTATTTTTAGAATAACATTGTAGGGTAGGTGTGAGAGCCTGGATCTAGTCAGTTTGAGCATGAAACAGATGGAATATTTTGGCCAGAAATGGCCAGTTTAAATGCTAATGGGTTAAACTGATCATATCCCGCCAAATTATTTTACCCATTTTATATTCAAACTGACCATGTCCAACCTCTCATACTTACCTTCCACTGTTATTTCAAAATATAAGCATCAAAATCTCAAGCTTACAAGATAATGCATGATTAATTCAAAATAATGTGAATTAGCAAGCATTACATTCAACAGTAATCTGAAAGCTAAAGTGTTAAACAAGCAAAAACTCATCAGACATCATAGTCCTAGAATGTCTAACAATGCATATGGACAGAGCTGATATTATTTTCCTCAATCACTACATGTCTGTGCGTGGGAGGTAATATCTATCCCCACTTAAATATGGATGTTCTGTTAAAACAAACTATACTGTGGTAGATACCATGAGAGAAACTCTCATACTGGCTATTTACGCAAAATGTACTCTTGTTTATATTGCTATTTGGGAGACAAACCCCTGCCATCTCTAGCACCAAGACCACCAGATCACATAATTTTGACCTTCCTTGGTCTTGTCAATGATGGATGCTTGACTGCTAGAAAGAGCAGCAACTCATCTCCCCAGCAGTGATATACAGAAAAATAGGGCCAGAACAGGTGCTGGTGTTGTGATTAGCCAATGACCTTGTTAAATGCTCACCTGTTTATGTGTGTGTGTGTATTTGCTGTTTTCCTCTTTTCAGAACCTGTCAAGCAATAATCTTGGATTTCAAGCAATGCAGAAAATGGCAGAGATGTTGGAAGAAAATGTTAATCTGAACACACTAAATCTTTCCAGTAGGTGGTGCCTTTTTTTCTTGTTGTTATTGTCAGCCCAGGGCAGCTCTGAATGCTGTTTTTCTTGTGTTTGTGTAACCTCAGATCAACTCTGATTGTTGTTGTTGTGTAATTGAGCTCCAGATCAGCTCTGATTGTTGTTATTTGGTTACCCCAGGTCAGATATGATTGAACACACCTATGATAAAAGGCGTTCCAGCCATGACCGTTCCATCTGTATAGAGTTCTATAGTGAAACTTTATATAATGTTATTAATTCCTTTTACAAGTCTGTATAGTGTAATTTGAGAGGGAGATTTGGTTGCTATTTCTTGCAGGGTAAGCAACCACTCTTGTTGTTATTGTTTTTGTCATCATCGTCATTGTTGTTGTTGCCACCATTGTTGTTGTTGATGATGGTATTATTTGAACAGTCGCTAGTCAGCTGTACACGGTCAAGTCTGTATGAGAAAATATAATTAATACTATGATCAATGGCAATCCAGAACAGTCATCATGAAAACTACAGTGTGTGTGTGTGTGTGTGTGTGTGTGTGTGTGTGTGTGTGTGTGTGCGCACGCGTGCATGCGCTGTAATTTATCCTATCAAGCTCATCCACAGGTCCAGACTATCAGTGCAATGGTAATCCAGAGATTGCCTATTATATGAAACACTCCTGGAAATCCACAAATATCCAGAGTTTCTACAAATATAACCTAGGAGAATGGAGTGAGAAAGTCCTTTTTTTACGTTGATTTACAATTGTTTCATCAAAAAGTGATCTCATGAGCATCACTATATTATTATGCAATAATATATACAGCATTTGATGCACAAAGTGTCATAGACATCAATTCTTCAGAATCATGCCTAAAGGTGTGTGTGTGTGAGTGTGTGTGTGTGTTTGTGTGTGTGTGTGTGTGTGTATGTCTGTGTGTGTGTGTGTGTATGCATGTGTTTGTGTTTGTCCTTCACCACAGTTTGATAACTGGTGTTGGTTCACTTATGTCCCCGCATTACTAAGTGGTTTCGCAAAAGAGAGCAAAAGGAGAAGAAAAATCAGTACTGAGATCACTTTGTTTGACTAAACCCTGGAAGGCAGTGGTCCCACAGCGGCCACTGCCCAATGACTGACACAAGTAAAAGAAGAACAAATATATATAGATGGAGATAGACAGACAGACAGATAGATAGATAGATAGAGAGAGAGAGAGAGAGAGAGACAGAGAGAGAGAGAGACAGACAGACAGACAGACAGACAGACACATATCTACATCTATAGATAGATAGATAGAGAGAGAGAGAGAGATACTGGGTGCAGCGAATAAATTGTCGTCTAATTTACTCAAAAATGAAAATAACACTGACATCTCATTTTAACAGATATATTTACCAAAATTACATAAAAATAGTCACTATATATACATATTCACTCACACACATATACATGAGCACTGGTCAACTTTGTTACTGTATTCATTATCTTTGTTGAGTATTTTAGGATAACCATCATTACTCTACAAGCTTTAACGATTATATAATGAACACTTTTTATTGTTGTTAAGTCCCATGTCAGCCCTGATTACACATTAAATAGTTGATGCTTTACATTAATAGCTAAGAGACCCAAATCCTGTAAATTAGCTTAGTAGTAGTAGTAGTAGTAGTAGTAGTAGTAGTAGTAGTAGTGGTGGTGGTGGTGGTGGTGGTGCTGGTACTGGTGCTGGTGCTGGTAGTAGTAGAAGTAGTAGTAGTAGTAGTAGTAGTAGTAGTAGTAGTAGTCCAAGTTAACTTTGACCCAGTAGACCAAGTTCGTTTGGAACCAAATCCCTGTGATAAACAAGGATAGATTTATTAGATGTTTTGGGTCAACATCATCTGATACACTTATAGGTAGTCTATGTCAACCTGTTTTAGATTAATATCTGACTGTGAACGTCACTTTCTTTTACAATAATCTCTTCTAATATATTACACAAGGAGGCAGGATTAAATATAAGGGTAGGAGGTTGCATCATTCATGGTACTTCTTGAAATTCAATGGCTTCCTTTAATTGATTTCAATCAATATTAATCTTCAAAGGGAAATGTTGGTAATTTGGTAGGGATAAAATGTGGAAACTGATGATGGTTTTCATCAGCAACAATTGATATGAGACAGGAGGGCAGTAACCAAAGGGGACATCAATTTATCAAGTGACTGGAAATGAGCCGAGTGAGGTATTTGCAAATGAAGACAATGGGGCAAACAGGATTGTTTGGCTCATCGATTCAGGGGAGGAAGAAGTGGATGGTAGATGGGAAAACTGTAGCCCATGAGACATTCTGAATGATACACATGACAAAAAAATTTCTTTGAATTTTTATTTAGTAGTGCAAACTGCCTGATGAAAAACTATGTTTCATGCAGCTTGCTTCTTATAAAAGGTTGCTCATGCTGGTGGTAGACATTTATGAACTTTGAACAATGAGATGAGTGTCTGTGACCTGAAGTAAGGAATTGGAAATGAGCTTGAGTACAATAGTGAAGACAAGATTCTGGTTGCAGTGGGAATTGTAATTGAATAATTTGTAATAGAGGTGTTGATTAATCAGTTGAATTCTTCGTCTCTGTAAAGTTTCATTAGCTTGTTACATCACTTAACAACAACTAACTTATCATTAAATACCATACAAGGTAATGCTTTAGTGATAATAGTGGAGTTATCTAATGCAACATAAAATAGATGGCATTAGCAAGGACATCCAGCCATAAAACCTATGCCAAAACAGACCTTCCCAGTGAAGGTGTCTTGTAAAAAGTACTACTCAGTCCACTCTGTAAGGTGGCTGATGTTAGAAAGGGCATCCAGCCATAAAACCTGCCATAACAGACAGTGAATCCTGGTGCAGTCTTCTGGCTTGCCAACTCCTCTCAAACCGTCCAACCCATGCCAGCAGGGAAAACGGACATTAAATGAAGATGATGATGATGATGATGATGACTTGCAGTTGACAGACAGCAGTGAAGACACAGCAATTAATGAATTAACCATGTAGTTCTGTTCACCTTTTTCAGATAATCTACTTGATGATAGATGTATGAAATTATTAGTTACTGCTCTACAGGTGAGTATTAACTATTGTACTATTCTAGAATATTCCTTTTGGTATTGTGGTCTTACAAAACTTTCACCTCTACCTGGCATCACTAATCATCTCTGTCACTTCTAACATACATTGTGCTATTGAAACTGTACGACAACAAACTAAAGAGGTTTTTATGTAATAAAAAAGACATTAAAATACTAACAGCAAATAATTATATGACATGGAGAAAAACAATATTAACCATCAGTAAATATAATGTTAATTACAGTTGATAGGTTGGTAGAATCATTAGAACATCAGATAAAATATTTTGCGATTTTAGATTCCTCTTTTATAGACATTACTTGTGAAATAACAATTAATCCCTTAACCTGTGCACATGCTTAAGTAGGTAAGATTTAATACAGAAAGGATTATTAAAGACTATTTTAAACAATTGTTAGTTCATTCTAGTCAACTAGCAAAAATGAGAGCTAACACTGACAGAAGAAAGTCTTTGTTCAAAACATTCACATTCATGTCTCCGTGCCATAAACTTATCTAAATTTGAAAAATTTACTCAATATTCTTTCTAGAATGACAAAAAGGTTAAGACTGGAATACATTTGATCCATAGTCTGCTTGACCTTGGACAGCAGCATTCTAAACCTGCCTTAACATATTGCTCATTTAAACATCTTAGACTATATCTGAATGAAGTTCATGCTCCATTCTACCAAAATCTATGGTCTACAGAAGCTATAAGTGCACAATGTGTGCTTCCATGGATAGATGACCATATTGGCACATGTTTATTATTCTGGTATAGTTTAGCACAGGGTCAATGTAATTGACTTACCCCTTCCCCAAACTTGCTGGCTTTGTGTCAAAATGGGATATCTATGAAGAGTTAGTAAGCCTGTGTAATGTTACAATGACTAAAAGACATACAAATAAATTTGTACAACTTAAAGAACATAGCAACAACTCTCTCAATAATACTTTAGAGCTTGATACAAATCTGACTGGAGGCTCTCTATCAATCTTCCAGAAAATTTGAGAATATTCCAGAGTAGAAGAAAAGATATGGAAGTGTGGGATTGGGCATCTGTCAATAACTGTTATAGAACAAAGGTAATCATTCTTGGAGATCATATGAAGAGGAGATGAGCAAGAGATCTGTGAGGTACAAATAATCTCCAACTCCAGCAGGTAGAAATCTCCACAACTCTCTATCACAAGAGAACTGTTATATAACTACAGTTACAACACTCCGCTATTTCTATATAATATGAGCCAACAAAGTAACCCTTATACTGTCACTCAACCTGTTAGTACACATTGGACAACAAAGCCCTCAAAAGGCAAAGTCAACCTCAGCAGAATTTGAAATCAGAAAATAAAGATGGATGAAATGCCACTAAGCATTTTGTCTGGCATGTTAACAATTCTGCCAGCTTACCACTAAATAGTTAGACATGTGTTGATCATAGATTTATTCAGTCAGGACTAAACATTAACTTCTATAGAAAATTCACAAATCTCCATTGCCTCTGTGTTATATAAACTCATTTTTTATGACAGTCATAATCTATCTCTCTGCTTTACCACTATACAACATTCATAATTTTCTATTAATAATATTAAAGTGAGAATTTTTCCCAATTACTCTTTTACAGGATAGCGGCTATATAATCATGATTAACCTCAGTCATAACCATTTCACAGAAAACTGTGCAGAACATGTGGGAACTTTGATAGGTAATGTGGTATGTGTTTGTGACTGAGTGCAGGTGTATGTGTGTGAGGCTGTGCATGAGTACATGAATATGACTTTCTAAGCACAGTGTGACAAAGATGTGTGAGTGTGTATATATAGATGTGTGAGTGTATATAGATGTGAGAGTGAGTGTGAGTGAGTGTATATAGATGCTTTAATGTGTTGATATTTGTGACTTCCTATGTACAGTGACTTCCCTTGTAAGCATGTGAGTTTGGCTGTCCATGAAGTGTGGGTCATAGATGAGTGTGTGTGTGAGTGTGCTTGTGCATGCAAACATGTATGTGTATGAGTGAATGTGTGTGTGTGAGCACGTGTGAACATGTGTTTGTGTGTTGTAAATATTTGTGTGTGTGTGCGTGTGTGTGTCTGTGTGTGTGTTTGACTTTGCTTCTGGGCATGGATCTGAGTTACTTTCAATGTAGAGTGGGTTATACTTGTATATATACAGCTGCACTTGAGCAAGTTTCCATGTAGGGTGAGACATAAATGCATGTGTGAGACTTTCAATGTAGAAGAGGATCATGTGTGGGCAGCAGAGACCCAGGCTTGCGTGTGTGAGTATAAGTGACTTTCAATGTTGAATGGATTATTGTTTTCATTGTATAGCCCCATGTCAGTGTTTTTCTAGAATAAATGAATAAACTCAAGTAAAAATCTGTTAGAATTTGCTTTTCTGTGTTCTTACATTCAGTATCTTACAGCAGTGAGACCTAAATCATGAGATATGTTTCTGTAATGGCTAATTACATTAAAACTTACAACATGAGCATTTATATTTGTAGGAGTTGGAAGATGCAACAAAAAAATAATTGTGGTCACAGATGTAACTTAGTATAGAGAAACACAGTGATTTCAAAATAATGTTGATGAAATTACTTAGACAATGAGTATGATATCGATGGCTTGCTATTATAGGTCTTAACTTCAGATCTAGTTGAGTTTCTATATTGATATATTCAGTGTTTTGTTCTCTCACTTCATTTTTAATTTGAGTATTTTAGGATATCATTAAAGTTGCTTATTTTCTTTTTAAAACTCCCATCAAACAGTGGAATTTTAATCTGTTGATGCAAATGAATGTTTCATAACAGATTCTTGCTGCCATATTAAAGATGATTTATGGTGCACAGAATTTCAGAATAAAATATATGATTGTTTAATTGTTGTTCTGTGAGACTCTTGTAGAACTCCACACTCAATTTCACAATCGCTACTCCTTTATCTGCCTGCTTAATAATAATTGTCCAATCTTCCCATTGCTTTCTTAAGGCCAACTATTCACATTTAGTTAAATTTTGTTTTGCAATTTTAGAAGTCAGAAAGAAATTCAAAACTGCTAGTATGGCTGTTAAAATGCATATTTCTTCCACTGGGGATATGAAATTCCATTTGTTCCAAACTAAGGATTCATCATCATCATCATCATCCTCATCCTCATCCACCTTCTCCTCCTCCTCATCATCATCATCATCATCATCCTTATTTTTGTTGGCAAAATCTTTGTCTTCTGCTAATTCAAGATGGCTGACTGAGGATGTTGGTTTGAAGTTCAGTCCAAAAATGTGATTACTGATCTCTTTTGTACTTTTGTCCAAGGCTCACCAACATCAAAAAATATTTGCAAAATGATAATGTGAAGGATGCATATATGTGCGTATTTGTGCGCATGTATGTGTATGTGAGTGTATCCCATTCAGTATCTATTGCAGCTGCGTTTATGTGCCAGTGCATTTGTCTTATTTATGTACCCCTATATCTGCTTCCAAAGCTGTCCACACCCCAAACCCCTACTATCCATAATGTTCAGTTTCATCGTCATCCATTTCTTGAATATTTCAGAAAAGAATTCTTATATAACAAGTCTGGACATTAGCTGGAACATGCTCGGCAAGAAGGGAGCAAAATTCATAAGTAGAGGACTGCAGGTAAGTGGAGATATTGGTAAACATGACACTGTGAGGTATAGACAGAACGCACGCGTTACCTTTATACAGTAAGTTTTTAACTATTTTTCTAACGCGACTCTCTCTATTTCTATCTCCCCCTCTCGTTCTTCCCTCTACTGTTCTTCGCCTCTACCTGTCACTACTTCTCTCTCTCTCTCTCTCTCTCTCTCTATCTCTTGTTACTCGTCCTTCGCCTCTCACCATTACTACTACTATCTCTCTCTCTCTACCTCTCGTTGCTCACTTTTATTCTACTTCCTCCCCACCTTTTCCCTCTGCTACTCTTTCTCTTCATACAGCCTTGGTCACGTGTGTGCGGCTGCTATTTCTTTCCGTTCTTGGAATCACCAAGCTCGCACGTACTTCTTTGCCCCTCCTGTACGTGCTTCACAGCGTTCGAGACATACACACTTCACGTCTGGCTGTACAGCCTTTTTGTTTGTTTATTTCACCGTTTCGTTTTCCTGTCTTGTTTTCCATCCGCCACTACCCTCCACGAAAACAATTTAATTTGTGTTCGTGGGAAGAACCATTTTAACGATGCGTACTGCCTTAATTCTTTGAAACGCCGGAGTTTTAATGGTGGCAGCTGATGAAGGGGATGTTTCTATGTGGCCTGTTTGTTTGTTGCACCTTGTTTACCATTTTTGTCCTTGTTCTTTTGCCACGTCATGTACCCAGTTATGTATATATATATATATATATATATATATATATATATATATAGACAAAGAATATAAAACATATATTTATGTATATATATATATATATATATATATATATATATATATATATATTCTCCTTGTTTCTCTCCTTATTTCTTTGTGTTCCTTTCAGTTGAAGAGCCTAGCTCGAAACGTCAAAGACTTTCTCTATTCCCGAGCATTAAACTAATACATCCATTTGTTGTTTACACCACCTGTCTTCGTCTGTTGTTTTTTTCATAAATTCTCCCATATATATATATATATATATATATATATATATATATATATATATATAATAAACATACATATACAAAGAATATAAAACATTAAAAAATATATAAAAGGGAATGAAAAATAAATTAAAACCATATATATATACATATAAGAATATAAAAAGTATCATAACATTTCGAAATATAAATAAATATGAAATATATAACGTATAATATATATATATATATATATATATGTTGATTTCAACTGCATTGATTTCAACACTGTTGAAGACAGGTTGAAATCAATGCAATACTGTAAGCTCTCAAGAAACAAGGTGTGACGATGCAGTATGTCACTCTCTTTAGGAAGGCAAATGTGGCCTTGTTATCCTCACCAGTGAATGTTCCAGTGGAGAAGGATGCCAAGCAAGGAGATACTATCTCACCTAAGCTTTTCACAGTGTGTCTCGAGATGGTCATACAAGACATGAACTGGAATGGAAGCATAAGGATAAACGGAGAGCTGCTCACCCATCTAAGATTTGCTGATGACATAGTGCTGATAGCAGAGAGCATCCATCAGCTGCAGTCCATGCTAGACGAACTGGATTTTAGGGGTTCAGCGATCAGCCTGAAGATCAACTGTACAAAAACCAAGTACGTACAGTCTGAGGGTGATGAAATAGAAGAAGTGAGCAGCTATGTGTATCTTGGTCAAGAAGTTACTAAGAGGCAAGAGATGGATAATGAGATCTCACAAAGGGTAAGAGCAGGGTGGAGAGCTTTCAACTCAGTGAAGGATCTGCTGAAGGCAAACCTAAACAGGGCAACTTGCATCAATCCCTTCAACAGCACAGTCTTGCCTGCACTGCTATATGCATGAAAGACTTGGGCCTTGACAAAGAGAGAAGAACAGCATCTGTTTGTAATGCAGAGAGCCATGGAAAGGTCGATGCTGGGAATCTCATTAAGAGATCACATCCGGAACAAGGAGATCAGGAATAGAACCAGAATGAAGGATGTCATCACAGAATACCACCACACAAAGCTACAATGGGCCAGTCATGTCACAAGGTTCACAGACAATTGGTAGACCTGTGCAGTTGTCGAGTGGTACCTATGCGAATGGAAGAGACCACTCAGAAGACCTCCAGTCAGGTGGAAAGATGATTTAAGAAAGATGTTTGGAACAACATTGAAGAGAATGGCAAAAGCATGAGAAAAATGAAGCAAATGCTATGGCCAGCAGAGCCAACTCAGATCCAGGGGATCCAGGTGATGTATACATATGTACACATTGTTGGATGGCTGTTGGCTACGCAGGAATTCCTCTACCCTTTCACAGGTTTTATTTCTCATCCCGCAGGGTGTCCAGCAATCACCCTCCTCACTAAGGAAGCTTGGTGGGGTTGCCAGTTTAGTCGCTGACAACCTAACCATGCAACAGATTGTACTGGGTTACATGTTACCAGTAGTACTCAAAAGTGACCTGACATATATATATATATATATATATATACATTTAAGAAAGGTGTCAACATCTAATTGTGAGAGTGTGTGGCAAGCATGGTAGACCTGAGATTTGAGATTATGGTCATTCAGTTTCTGAGTTTACCATCTCGTTAACTTCACACTGCAAGATGATTTAAGTTTAGACAGACAGTGTAATATATGTAAAAGATTATAATCTGTATACTGTTTCATGTAATATAATCTCAATGCTATTCCATTCTCTATATTCATAAAAGTGTCTTCACTGGAATCAAAACTCACATGGATTAGCTTTACAGGTATTAATGAGGGTGTAAGGAGATTAAAAAATCATAATCTCATTTAGGTAAGGGCTTACGTTAAATGAGAAAGTGCAGTACCCTTGAGCTTTGGAAGATGGGCTTTCATTACTGGAAGTTGAAAGAGAGGATAAAACACCATTAGTTTGTTAACTACTCCTTTGATTTTCTAGATAAATACTCAGAAAGTCAGTGGATACAGATGAGTCTGCAAATAAGATAACAGCCATAAAAATCATTACAACCTTTCCTTTTTTAATCAGAATTTACAATAACATGCATTCACTTGGCATTTTCAGAAAAACTCAAGTCTGGAATATTTCAATATTGCCTTCAACAACATTGGGAACGAGGGCTGCAACCACCTGAAAACCGGTATTGGTGCCAACAATGCCTTGAAGATATTTGATATGAGAACAAACAACATCACAGCTGACGGTATCAAGATGTTCGCCAAAGGTTTAGCTACAAATAGTCAATTGGAAGTCTTACACGTAAGTTCCTGACCTTTGCCATTAGGACATTTCAGAGTGAATGAGAGAGTGAGACAGACAGACAGACAGACAGACAGAGCATGTTGTTAACACCAGGTGAGCCCTATATGAGATCTATAATCAAAGGTAGTGCCAGATTTAGGCATAAGCTAAACAAGCTAGAGTTTAGGGCTTCACAATCCACAGAGATCTTAAATTGATTTAAAAGAATAAACAATTTTTGGGAGGACATTTTGGAAAATTTTTTAACAAAGGTTTGTATGCTCTAAATAGTTTATGGCTCACCAAGTCTAAACCTGACACTGATCAATGGTATTCCAGTCATGACCCTACCATATTTTTTTAAGACAATGCATCTAAGACGATATTATTCGAGTGCACTTCCATATTTAAGACAGTGGGAAATTGCTTAAGAGAGATTTGGTTGTTGTTTCTACCATCTCTAGCAAACACATATGCTTCATTGCTGGTTCATCTCTTCAGAACCTAAAGAGCTGAAACAAATACTGCAAAACATTATTTCTGATGCTCTAACAATTCTATAATCCAGCATATATATATATATATATATATATATATATATATATATATATATATATATATACATATATATATATATATATATATATACATATATATATATATATAATACAAAGAATATATATACATGTATACACACATATATGTACATACTTACATCTACATGCGTATATACATGCATATCAGGGCACAGGACGTTAGAACAATAAACCACAGACAACGGAACGAACACATAGGAAAACGGAAAGCCCCTTGGAATATCCCTTCATCAGCTGTCTCTATTCTATCTAGACGTTTCGAAGACCAGACAGGACGTACTCTAGAATAGTCTCTTCCTGAGTAGTGGATCAACCAACTACACAGAGGATTCCAAGGTGGCAAACACAAACCAAGACAGGAAAAAATGGACAGTGAAAACAACATTCAAAAGCCGTACGGCCAAACGCAAATCTGAGGTAGAACGCTAGTAGTTCGTCTTGCCTTCACAGCGGCTGGAGTGAAAAGAAAGCTGACCACAGGTCACACGAGAGCAGAGAGGATGGTGGAGGGAGGAAATGGAACAAGGAGGAAGGGACAGAAGCAGTGAAGTAGAGGCCAGGACAGAAGGGTAGATAGGAAGATAGAGGAAGACAGATAGATAAATAGATAGAGAGGATGGTGGAGGGAGGAAGTGGAACAAGGAGGAAGGGACAGAAGGGTATAGCAGTGAAGTAGAGGCCAGGACAGAGGTATAGATAGAAAGATGGAGGAAGACAGATAGATAAATAGATAGAAAGATAGATAGATAGATAGATAGACAGATAGATAGATAGATAGAAAGATAGTCACGTCAGAATAATAGTAGACTTACTTGTAAAATAGGACGTGTGCGTTCAATAATGTAATAATACAAAGAATATATATACATGTATACACACATATATGTACATACTTACATCTACATGCGTATATACATGCATATCAGGGCACAGGACGTTAGAACAATAAACCACAGACAACGGAACGAACACATAGGAAAATGGAAAGCCCCTTGGAATATCCCTTCATCAGCTGTCTCTATTCTATCTAGACGTTTTATATATATATATATATATATATATATATATATATATATATATATATATATATATATATGTGTGTGTGTGTGTGTGTGTGTGTGTGTGTGTGTGTGTGTGTGTGTGTGTGTGTGTGTGTGTGTATATATATATATATATATATATATATATATAACAAGATTTTAAATAGAGTTACCCAAGGGTCCACACCCATCGGGTAACTATACATAAAATTTTGTTGTAATAATTACTGCTCTATTTTTTAGAGTGTGCTTCTTTGACCAATCACCATAACAGTAACCATAGCAACTTGTTTGACATTATCATGGGATCACCTGATTCCGCCCAGGTCACTGACCTGGTTGGACTAGATATACTCCACCAGCTCCAAATACATTTCCCTAATATCAAGGGAGGCCTCTATAGGAATAATACCTTGCTAGTTACCAAAAGCATGAATAAATCCTCTTTGGAAAGAACTAGAAAGGATCTGCATAAATTCTTCTCTAACCTAAACCTGTTTATCACATTCAAAAACTCTCACAAAACTTCTAACTTTTTAGATGTAACTCCAAACTTATCAACCTCCCAATACTCCCCTTACCACAAACAACCTAACCAATATCTTAAATACCTTAACAATCATTCCAATCACCACAAATCCACTTTTGATAACATAATCAAGGGAACTTCAACTCGTATATCTGACCTCTCTTCCACTGAGGAAATTTTCAATAACCACGCACCATATTACAGTCAAGCACTCTCCGCTAGCAGCTTCTCCCAGCAAATAAAATACATCCATAACACCAGGCTCAAACAATATATATCTCAAATCACATCTCAAAGATGCACCAACCACCACAATCACAACCGACCGCACATACACTTTGATAGAACCCCAGTATATCCCACACCTAGACAACCTGGACCCCACACGCATACTTTTAACACCAGGTCAAAAACTAAAACAGCAACAGGCCTTGCCACCCACTCCATTCTCCAAAAATATAGATAGCACTCCATTCTCCAAAAACGTAGACATCACTACTCCTAGACACCCTAAAAAAAGTGACGGATGCTCTATTCTGCTGTACAGCTCCCACACATACACACCCTTCTCACTTAACGTTAAGAACTTAGCTAAATCCTTCTTTAAAATACTAGACTCCAACTTCCCTCGTCAGCATAAATATTATTCTATCTTTAATAGATCCACTCTGAAACTAACCTATTCTGCCCCGCCCAACTTCAAATCTATCATAGCAGCCTCTAATAAACAAAAGCTTTCTCTCTACTATCAAAACTCACATAATTACAACTCTAGTTACATGAACGCTCAAAACACACACAGCTCCAGCACAGAGACCCTTACATTAGACCACAACCCAACCCATCCTACTGACACTACCCTGAACACCACCACAACCTCTATGGCACTTACACCTAGCACAATTAATAGTAGTAATAATAACATTATTAAAACTAATAGTTTAGACCTTTCTACCCCCTTCTCTAACCTCTCCTCCATTCCTGAAAACAATCACCAAAATTCACCTACTTGTAACTGCCGTCCTGGGGCCATCTGCTTTTTGCAAACCCATTGTAGAAGATATAATATAATTTACAATGCACTGTCCTTAACACATTACACAATTCTACAGCCATATATATATAGGATCAACCATAAATTTTAAACAATGATATGCCGCTCACCTCCATTCTTTTAGATACGATAAACATAGTAAATCTACAACACTCACCAGTCACATACATCATCTCAAAAATACAAATATCTGTATATCTATAAAAGGCAGTATGTGTGTGTGTGTGTGTACGTGAATGTAATTTATGCACGTCTACAAATTAGCATGCATATCGCTCCAATTTTAGGAGAGCAATCGTCTCGACCTAGCTGGGTTTTGTCAACTTATTTTTCCCGAGACATCCTCGGACAGTGGTAAAAATCGATTTTCATCCATAACTTTTACCAATTTTCATGTCGGTGAAATCCGTTGTTTACTAACATGAATTAAGTCCCCTGCTTATACGGAAAAACAAAGATAAACTATTTCGTTTTTGGATTTGGTTTGCAAGATTCTTTATGCGAGTTCGTGTGGTCCGAAAGAAATATATATATAGTTTTAATTATACAGAAAAGCAAAGACGAACCGCTCTGAAAGAAATGTATATACAGTATACATATAGTATATGTATATATTTCATTTTTCTATATATATTTCATTTTAAATGAAATTTTGAATGTTAGATAATTAATGTTGGTTTATTCAACCTAATGACGATGTGATTAGCAACTAGCACATTTTGTTTCTTAGTTTTTGTTTGTTTTAATATTTAAATTCTTTACTTGACTGTTATTTTTTATTTCTGTTCGCTAGAAACCTCACAACAAACTTTGTTCAGCCGCAACATTCTTTCCATTCATTTCTGTTTATGATATTCTCTGTGCGTACTTCTGCTTTCTTGGTGGTTGAAGCAAATCGATGATTTCATGCTGTAGTCATTTTCCTTCTGATGTGATTTAAAGCATTTTTTGATATGTGACATTTCAACATTAGAAACGAGTTCCGAAAATGCTATTCAAGTTTGCTGAAACTTATCTCCTGCCACTCAAAACAACAACTCAAATGGGATAAAGAGTACATGCATCACAACAATAATAACACCAAGTGTGTGTTTGTGTGTGTGTGTGTGTAGACTTACAATATATCCTATTGTTAAGAAAATGTTACACGATCATTCAATAAAACTCAAATGAGATAAAGAGTACACGCTTTATCCGCCTATACAGTGCAACGGGACCCGCTTGGTAGTCAAGTCCCTGACGCCCCAATTTATTGTTATGGGGTGCTGGAGGAGGAAAATGTTTCCATTTCAAGGATGCACCTTTATCCCTCAGGGTCAGACATGTTGTTTAACTTCCACAGATTGCCATGTCCATCAACAAATCCCAAGGCCAAACACTATCGGTGGCGGGCATCCATTTGGGGGAGCCGTGCTTTTCACATGGGCAACTTTATGTGGCCTGCTCCTGTGTGGGGAGTAGAAACGCTCTTTTTGTGTATGCTCCTCAGGGCAGAACATGCAATGTTGTCTATAGCGAAGTTTTATAGACGTAGAAAGAAGAACAAGTCGTCATTGCAGCCGATGTGGTTATAAACAGGTGATCCGGAAGCATTGGCCGGACATATTCTCAAACCACAGCAACATGATTCATAGACTCTTCCACTTCTTTATTGGACAATACTGAGTTCTCCAACAACAATGCTCATATAGGAAAGTGGGTTATACATCTTTAGATTGTATACCTGACTTTCCTATATAAAATTAAAATATAACGGAACGCTGAACTCCAGACTAAACAACTTAAACAACACTTTATTTAGGTGGTAAACATATAAACACATCTTTACTGTCCATGTTCATGGTCGGCCGACCGTAAAAGAGCGAGCTGTCTAGTGTAGAGAGACAGCTTAAACACACATCCATGCTCAATCGCTGGCCAGCGAGAAAGAGAATGAATTGAGCGGGAAACGCTTGCTTGTTTAATTCTACGCATGCGCAGGCGTTACTACAGAGCTCCCTCGCCAGAGCGGAAACGCACGATAAATGAAATCTGTTAGAACGCCTGAGGCAGGATGGCCACTGAAAAACCACCCACAAGATGTGGTACAAACACACACAAAGAAAATTCAAAGAAATGAAATGTACACTTGTGAAATACATGCATGCAACGTATAAATGAAATGACAATGACAAAACAACCGTGATGACAACTGTCCAGGAAACTGGAATCACGCGATGTAAAAGTCTGAGTGTTTGTTTTCCCTGAAAGGAAAGAAAATGTATGAGTGCACAAGTGTGTGTGTGAGAAAAAACACAGAACAAGTGAAAGTGTCTGTAGTATAGACTGCTAAAAATCCCAAAACACCGAGATAGAGTACATTGATGAAGACGTCGGCGCAGGAACTGCTATAGCTGTGTTCTGTATGTGTGGTGGTAATGATTCAGTTGAAACTTGGCGACGTCGGGGGGAAAGCTTGTAATTGATAGTAGTAATTGTTGTCGTCACGGTGGTAATCTTGGTTGGCGCACGACGCTAGTGGCGAAAAGGCTGTTTGGTGATGAGTGTTTGAAAAGGTACGCTTTTACAGAACGATCGACAGACAAATCTCTGTACGACCATTAGCGAAAACCTCCAAGAAAAATTTTCTTAACCCAAGATGAAAAAAACGACCGTATGAAATGAATGACAAGAGTTATTGTGTGGCATAAAAGATGTATGTGTAATGTGAGAGTGTGAAATGCGACATATAAAAACATAAAAAGCAGGCCGTAAATCCTGTCTGTTTTGCGTGAGTGGAAAAAATCCACTCTAACAGAGACGAGAATAAAAACCGCTCTTGTTGAGTCGTGTTGACTATGGTTGGAGATGTTGGTAATCCGTAGTTCAGTCTCCATGGCCGTATTTGTTCTTTAGTCGAGGTTCACCAGTTATAAGTTGGTAGTCCAGAGTCCATGCTGCGTTTTTCTTCGTCGGGGGTCACCACTTTAGTAGAATGTGGGTTAGACATCTTTAGATTGTATACCTGACTTTCTACTATATAATATTAAGAATATGAACGGAACGCTGAACTCCAGACTATCAACTTAAACAGTACTTTATTTAGGTGGTAAACATATAAACACATCTTTACTGTCCATGTTCATGGTCGGCCGACCGTAAAAGAGCGAGCTGTCTAGTGTAGAGAGACAGCTTAAACACGCGTCCATGCTCAATCGCTGGCCAGCGAGAAAGAGAATGAATTGAGCGGGAAACGCTTGCTTGTTTAATTCTACGCATGCGTAAGACTACGCATGCGCAGGCGTTACTACACTCACTTTACCGGTATCAGTGCTTGGCCAAGTTTCTCATAGAGTTAGGCTAGAAGGGCCAGGCCCCTCTTTTTTTTGTTAAGGCTGTTGGTAAGTTTTCCTAAGTTATTCCAATTTAGATCCCCAATGCAAACCTTCGAATCAACCTTCTCCAATGCAGATCTCTAATGCAACCTTATCAAATCCAAATCTTTGAGTCAACCTTCTTCACTGTAGATCTCCAATGCAAATCTTTGATGCATCCTTATCCAATGCATGCCTTCGATGCAACCTTCTCCAAAGCAGATCTTCAATGCAGCCTTGACCGATAGTACCCCTTAGCAAGGGTAGGACAAGATCGGTATTAGTTGCTGCCTTTTAGAGGCTCCCGAGTCCCCTTTCGCTAGATTAGCTTAGGCTTAGATTAAGGCTTAGTTGTGATCTGAACAAAACTTCTTCTAACACAGAGGATCGGGAGTCCTTTTGGGCATTCTATTTTCCTTGCCGGAAGGGCTCCCAACCCATGCGCCAGGGGGGGGGGGGGGGGGGGGGGGTTAGATGATGGAGGGGTCGAAAGGGCTTGCATGTGCAACCTGATCACCTCTGCCGGTCAAACTCCCAACCCATGCATTCCCGTCGCGACACTGATTCTGCAGAACTGGGTTGGGTGTGAAAACCAACTTTAAAGTATAGATTTTTTTTGAATCAGCAATGTTGTGTTCGGTTAAGTCCTATTTGGGGTGAAAAATCAATAAACTGATTCCTTATGAGGTTTTCCATTCAATCAGGATGAAAAATCGATAAACCGATTCCTTATAGGATTTCCCACTAAAATTGGCTACACCCCATTTTCAACCATAACTTTTACCAGTTTTGACATGTTTTGTTCAAACTTGATGCCGGTGTTACTTAGGACTCATGGGATCTTTGACTGCATTAAGTTCTCCCCCCACCCACCCAAAAAACAACAATCGATGAGTGGAAAAATTGATAAACCGATACCTTATGGGATTTCCCAATCAAATTGTCTGTAACCCATTTTCAGCCAAACGTATACCAATTTCAATGGATTTCGCTCAAATTTGACGTCGGTATTATTTAGTTTGGTTTAGAACAAAGTGCTTGATTAGCTTAATAATCCTAACTTAATTCCAGACAACGCCGAGCTATACTGCTAGTACCCTATACTTTGTCACAGTCCATATTAGATTCAGGGCTTCCTTACCAAGGCCAATGCTCAACCTGCAAGTTTTGCCTGAAGGAGGCACTACACATATTGGAGCACAACTCTTCAACACTACTAAATAAACATAATGAGGCCCTAAACACATGAAACCATTGCTTTTTTCATACATTCAAATTCTACCACAAATCCAAATGCCTAAATAACCATATATATATATAGAGAGAGAGAGAGAGAGAGATCGTTGACCAGTGACTATTCATTTTTTTCTCCGTGTTTTTCTCCTTGTTTTCTCCGTATTCTTTCTGTTGAAGAGCGTAGCTCGAAACGTTAAAGACTTTCCGTATTCCCGAGCGTCATACTAATACATCCTTTTGTTGTTTACACCACCTGTCCTCGTCTGTTGTTGTTTTTTTTTCCGTACATTCTCCCATATATATATATATATATATATATATATATATATATATATATATATATATATATATATATATATATATATATATATATATATATATATATATATATATATATATATATATATATATATATATATATATATATATATATATATATATATAGTTATCGCCAAGCCAACATGGCAGTCCCAAAATTAGGACGAAAGCTGCTGTGAATTAGCTCCAAGAAGCCATCGCCTCTAGCTAGCTATGTGACACACGAAACCTGTGTCCTTTATAACCTTCGAACAGGGGAGGTCAGCAGTGTCCCCCTGCTGGGTTGGTATCTGCAGACTAGTTTCAGGGTGTTGCCCCTTGTCAATGCAGAGCAGCCAAACTCTAGCCAGGCGGCGCTGCTGACTATCTGTTCGAAGGTTATTTATCTAATTTCAGTGGAATCTATCCACTGGTTTTCAGAAATAGAGTTATTAATATTTCTAAGTCTCTCTAAAGGAGACTACGGCAGTGGTACTGGAAATTAATAGTTATCGCCAAGCCAACATGGCAGTCCCAAAATTAGGACGAAAGCTGCCGTGAATTAGCTCCAAGAAGCCATCGCTTCTTGGAGCTAATTCACGGCAATTTTTGTGTTTACTCATGACGTCAACACACATACACAAATACAGAATACACACACATATAATAAATGTCATGGTATGTCAATCAACACAAACACACGTCCGCTATCTGTGACATATACACACACATAGTCTTCGCACTCTCTAAGAAAATAAATGTTGACTTTTTGACATACACAATATTTTAATCATTTAGAAATATTTTTAACAGAATATGATTTCAAAAATGTAAGTTGATTGTACAGTAACCATTCATATTTTAGCTTTCTTTAAACAGACAATATTTTAATGTTTTTTTAAAATCATTTTCAAGTCGTTAATTTCCATAAAAATTTTTATTTATTTACTTTTGTTTTAAAGTGAAAGAGAGGAGAAAGTGAAAGATGTATGTACGTGTATATGAAATGGATGTGTGCATGTGAAAGAGAGAGAGAGAGAGAGAGAGGGAGGGAGAAAAAGAGCGCAAGAGAGAGAGAGTGAGTGAAGGAGTATGTTGTCACATATACGTACATACATCAATACATATGCATACATCTTTTTTGTATGTATGTGTGCATGTGTGTGTGTGTTCGAGAGAGAGAGTGTGAGTGAATGAATGAATGAACGTCTGTATTCTTATGTATGTGTAAGTAGCACTCTCTCTCTCTCTCTCTCACACACACACACACACACACACACACGCATCCACTTCATATATTCGTTCATACAACTTTCACTTTCTCCTCTCTATCATTTTAAAACAAAAGTAAATAAATAAAAAATTTTTACGAAAATTAACGAACAATACGAGCTGATCCGGATGACAGTTCTGAGAGTGAAAGTGACAGTTTTGAGAGTGAAAGTGACAGTTCTGAGAGTGAAAGTGACAGTTCTGAGAGTGAAAGTGACAGTTCTGAGAGTAAAAGTGACAGTTCTGAGAGTCAAAGTGACAGTTCTGAGAGTCAAAGTGACAGTTCTGAGAGTGAAAGTGACAGTTCTGAGAGTCAAAGTGACAGTTCTGAGAGTGAAAGTGACAGTTCTGAGAGCCAAAGTGACAGTTCTGAGAGTGAAAGTGACAGTTTTGAGAGTCGAAGCAACAGCTCTGAGAATTAAAGCGAAAGATCACCCCCAAGGGGATACCATTACAAAAGTATTTTCAAGTGCATTCAACGTATCTCAGCTCCAAAGATTTGGCTGCTATTTCTAACACGCCCTGCTACCACGTAACAGCTATTTGTGATAAAAGACCCAAAATACCCGTTACATGGTAGTAGGGCGTGCAAAAAATAGCAGCCAAATCTTTCCTTTTCTGGAGAAAGGAGCCATTTAAGCATGATTTCGAAGTTACATTTGTTGAAAGTATGCCAAATAATCTGGAAAAGAAAAAAAGAAAACATGAAACAAAGCTCCGTTGCTGGGAAACTCACAAAAACCAAAACTATCTGACGAATGGGAATGTATATCTATATATATATATATATATATATATATATATATTGCTCTGCATTTTAAATTGATGTAATGATTGCATTGTTCAATTAAATGGAGTTGCATGAAACGATCGTACTGCATTACCTCTGGATATCCCTGTTGCTTATTTTGATTGATATATATATATATATATATATATATATATATATATATATATATATAGTGTATGATTTAATTTATTAAACACAGTTCAACAAATTCATTCATATTTAAGTAATGGAGGAGATTAGATGTTAAAATGGATTATAGTTTTTATTATTCATGTTGCTATACAATTTGTTTCATGCAAAAAGACTCAGATATTCATAATTCAGTCCTTTATATAAACTAAAAAAATGAATTAGACTGACATTTATTTTGAACCTGTGGAAGGCACATGAGATGCCGAAGTATTGTTCAAAGCACCAATAAATAAGTTACTTTCGAGTTGCGCTTTTTGTCATTGAGTTGGCCTTGATGATGGATTATGTCAGCTATGTTTACCTTAGTGATGGATTGTGTCAATCGTATACAAAAGTAAAGAACTTTTCTCTCTATCTAATAATAATAATAATGATAATAATGATAATAATAATAATAATCATAATAGTCAAAACGAAGAGCGCGATTCGATTGTATAAATGTTTTATTCGTTGAACAATATTTCGACAGTACATCTGTCTTTGTCAAGTTCAAAACAAAAGGTGATTAAAAATTCAAAATTTCAGAAATCTAAATGTAAACTATGAACGAGAGTAACCAGCGTCCATATGTTGATGGAATGATATCATCAGTTTTTAAGTTTTATAACAGTCAGAAAGAAAGAAAAAAATAGAAAAAGGAAGACGACAGAAAAAAGAAGGAAAGAAAAAGAGAGAAAGAAGAATATTTAATGAAACAGTTTTGTATAAATTTGATGATATTCTCCTGTCATCTTATTCATTCCTCCAGGGCGTGATGTCAATAACCCGCAAACATATTTCTCCTCATACATTCTGAGAAGTGAAAGTGAAGCAGATTCAGAATATTTTCTGAGAATATGCACTTTCAAGTCTTCTTCAAGTCTTCTTCAAAATTGCAAGTTCTTGTGCCTGACATCGAATCTGTGCCCATTAAACCTTTTGTTTAATTGTTCCATTGTACAACCAACATAAATCAAGTTGTGTTTCGCGCATTCTGCAGCGTACACTAAATGGGAATCTTTACAGGTTCCCCCTTCTGTATAAATCATAACATTTCTGTTATGATTTCTGATGGAATTCACTTTACTCATGTTGTTGCACAATGAACAGGGCTTACCTCTCTTGCGTATAGAGCATGGTTGTCTCAAAAAGAAGTTTAGGTTTCGGCTGCACAGGATCCCCTTGATTGTGTCGAGGAAGATGAAAACTTTTTGAAAATGCCCATAACAGATGATGAAATGAGGATTTATGGCTGACACCAAAAGCAAGGCTTGAAAGGTATCCCTCTTGAAAGGAACAACATTTCAAGATGTCGAGAAAACCCAAGACAATGTGATGAAACAGCTGCTTGCTATCCCAAATAGGGAGTCCCAGGAATGCTTCCATCAATGGAAACGGTGTTGGATAAAGTGTGTGGCTTCAAAAGGGAGCTACTTCAAAGGGGTTTAAATGCCGAATTGATATATGTTGTAATTTATTTTTTATAGCATCACTCCCAATACTTTTTGATCAAACCTTATACATACATGCATGCATACATACATACATACATACATACATACATACATACATACATACATACATATATAAAAGTGATATCTTGTCTGTCCAGGACCCCTGTATCTCAGTCTGCATTTGCTCTACATTAAAATATTATACCTTTTTGGAACAAGGGTGATCCTGGGATTGAAAATCTAGCATTCATTTGGTTCTTGAACATCCAGCTCTGGGATCTGATGTAAGAGCATTTGGGCTGCTATTTCTAGCAGGTGAGGCGACCATGAGAGGTTTCAAACTGTTTACAAAAGTTACCTCCCTTACCCTATAATAATAAACGTGATATTCTGTTAGGAAACTGGCCAAAACTTTCGAATTTGATACCAAAACTTTGTGGCAGTTACCTCTGTTACCTATTATAATACAATTAACAAGAGTCATGGACAATCACTCAAAATTGTTGGACTTCAGTGTTTTTCCCATGGTCAGCAGTGCTTTTTCCATGGTTGTTCCAGAGTTGGAAATGGCAACAATCTCTTCAAACCAACACCAAATGGTAAAGCAAAGATGTTGTTCATTCTGCTGCTTTATAGTGATCTCCAAATTCACAGTGATACAAAATTCTTCAAATATATAAATCTGTGATATAAATCTGAGATGGTAAGATACCAATAAAGGTTTTATCATTACTGCTCACTTCAGTTTTGGGCTGAAGGCCCAATTAGCCCTCCGCAGGAACTAGCTGAAAAGTCTGCACGGAGTGTGGCTTTTAAGCTAGTACATTATATATACACACACACACACACACACACACACACACACACATATATATATATATATATATATATATATATATATATATATATATATATATATGTATGTATGTATGTATGGAAAATTCTATTGTCTCTAATTGTGACTGAGGGTACTGAAGCACCCACATTGCAAAAAATAAGACTTGAAAACACTTAATATTGTGCAACATGCAAAATATATACACACTGACAAGGGAGATAACTATCTTATGGCCGTCTCTAGGATCACTAGACTAGACTAGTTTCACCTATCAGTCATAGACTCGTCAGCCGTAACACTTGATGGTTTGGCTAAATCAAACTGCCAGTGTATATATTTTTACCATAAAAATTTATGGCTGATTTAGTAAAATGCTAATGCATATATTAAAAATCCATATAAACAGCTAGGCACAATATAATACCATAAAGGAAAAATTTCATTGTCACTAATTGTGACTGATGGTGCCGAAGCACTATATTGCAAGACAGAGCCTATGGCTGAGAGGCAAAACTAGTTTAGTCTATTGATCCTAGATGCTCATGGAGTGGTTATCTCTCATGTCAGTGTGTATATAATGCACACTTCTTACAATATTGAGAGTTTTTAACTCTTATTTCTTGCAATATAGGAGCTTCAGCACCCTCAGTTACAATTGATAATGATAAAATTCTTCCTTTATTGTATTATATTGCACCTAGATGTTTGTATTAATTTATTTTTATATGTATGCATGTATGTGTGTCATTATTCAGTTTATTTCAAGATTTCTTGCCAATAGAGAAAGAATCAGTTTCTAACCTAGATCCAAGGCTCCTTCATTAGAATTTCAACATCAACAACAGGGTATTTTTGTATGTATGTATGTATGTATGTGCAGATTTGTATGTTTTATGTATATATTCTCGTGCATATAGTTTCATATATAGACATGCTCATATATATTTAAATGATAAACTTCTGGGAAGTTTTACAAATTTTTACAGTTCTGGTGATGGATTGGATCTGTAGTCTTCGAATTAGCTTTCTCCTTTCTGATTTAGAGAAGCCTAATTTGTCAAGATTGATATTTAGGCAGTGTGTTACATATCCCAGGGCCCCAATAATTACAGGTATAAACCTGAACTTGTAATCTGGATAGAGTAACTGCAGATTTCTCAATAGTTCAGCATAGGTGTTCTCTTTTTCACTGATCTTCAGCTTTATGTTAACATCCACTGAGCAGCTAATTTCCGCAACTGTGCAGTTTCTCTTCTCTGTCGCAAATCATGTATGTATGTATGTATTTATCAATCTGTCTATGTATCTACCTATCAATCTATATGTGGCAGAACACCATCGGGTTGGCTGAGGAAGTAATGTGTTTTGCCTAAAGATAGCTGTGGGTCATGAGGCATGACATTTGGAATGGGCAGTGCTATTAAAGGTACTGCTAACTGGTCACAAGCTGAGGACCGATCAACTCCAGGTGGGAAACTTGGATGAAGGCTTTTAATGCTGCAAGACCCAAAACACCTCATGATTGCAAGAACACTGCTGATGATGTGTCCAGATGCATCACAGGATGTGACAAAATTGCATATGCATATTCTTTCTTTTACTCATTTTAGTCATTTGACTGTGGCCATGCTGGAGTACCACCTTTAGTCAAACAAATCAACCCCAAGACTTATTCTTTGTAAGCCTAGTACTTATTCTATCAGTCTCTTATGCCAAACCGCTAAGTTACGGGGACGTAAACACACCAACATCGGTTGTGAAGTGATGGTGAGGGGACAAACAACAGATACACAAATACATAATATACATATATATATACATATATATGATGGACTTCTTTCAGTATCCGTCTACTAAATCTACTCACAAAGCTTTTGTTGGCCTGAGGATAAAGTAGAAAACACTTGCCTAAAGTGCCATACAATGTGACTGAACCCAGAACCATGTGGTTGGGAAGCAAGCTTCTTATAACACAGCAATGTGCAATGTTTTACCAAAAAGAAAAACTATAATTGTCACTAAATATGACTAGGATACTAGAAACACCTGCATTATCTATATATATAAAAATGAGAATGTGTGTGTGTCTGTCTGTCTGTCTGTCTGTCTGTTTGTTTGTCTGTGTGAATCCCTAAAACTCGAGAACTACGCAACCAATTTCATTCAAATTTTACACATGCCTTACTTAGGGTTCCAGTTGTGTTCTAGTCAAAAAAAATTATTAACTTCTTGCAGAGTTCGAGCACACGGCAACATAATATCTCCTCCACTATTTAAGTATTACGTGTCAAAAGTGAAACAAAAACACTCATATCAAATACTTTCACTTTAAAAATGAAACTATTCCACTAACTGAAACAATCACATTTCGATACTGTAGTGACAGATACTTTCACAGAGAGAGAAAGAGAGAAAGAGAGAGACAGAAGAGAGAGAGAGAGAGAGAGAGAGAGAGAGAGAGAGAGATGTATATGTATACATATACATGTATATGTATACATATACATGTATATGTACACCATTTCGATACTGTAATGACAGATACTTTCAGAGAGAGAGAGAGAGAAAGAGAGAAAGAGACAGAGAAAGAGAGAGAGAGAAAGAGAGAAAGAGAGAGAGAAAGAGAGAAATAGAGAGAGAGAGAGAGAGAGAGAGAGAAATAGAGAGAGAGAAAGAGAGAGAGAGAAAGAGAGAGAGAGAAAGAGAGAGAGAGAAAGAGAGAGAGAGAGAGAGAGAGAGATATGTATATGTATACATATAGATGTACACGTATATGTATATATATATAGATCTATACATACATGTATATGTATACATATGTGTAGATGTATATATATATATAGATGTACATGTAATATGTACACATATATACATATATACATGCATACAGATATCTATACATATATACACCCATCACACACACATACACATGCACACACACACACACATTAGTCATTTGTTTTCTTATCCAAAACTACGTCAAAAGTACTGAATGGATCTTTATGAAATTTGGAAATTATATTCTTTGCATAACGGCCATAACTCCCATGAAAATTCATATATTTTTGATGTTGATGAAATTTTAACCCGAACATAACAGATGAGCATTATTTAGAAAATGATGTCACAAGTTATCGAGGCTACCATTCTTTCTGGATGTGCAAAAGGGGATGACGTCTTTATTCCAAGAATTCCTCTTACTCCATCAGGAGCAGACACCTTTTACATTCAGAAGACTACAATTCCCCCTTCGTGTGACTTTTGCCATGTCCATAAACAAATATCAGGGTCAAACACTGTCTGTAGCTGGTTTTCTCTTGGAAGAGCCCTGCTTCTCACATGGACAACTGTATGTTGGCTGCTCAAGAGTGGGCAGCAACAAAAAACCTATTTGTATATGCTCCACAAGGGAAAACAAGGAACATAGTTTACAATGAGGTGTTATAATCACAACAGCAAGAAAGTATGTACATGATCACCTTCTTTTATGAAACTTCATTGACTTTCATATATTTATATTGATATACATATATATACGTGTGTTTGGGTGCATGTGTGTATATACATCTCTATATATAAAGATGATGCGTAGTCTAGACGGCGTTTTTAGATTTCATTATTCTCTTTAACCCGGGCAACGCCGGGTATTTCTGCTAGTTAGAAATAAAAGCTAAAAAGCTCTTATGTTGTAGTTAAAAAACATAATTGCATACATATGTACTGACAGGGACTGTAATCATCATAAAACACCAGTTGAGAATTCCTTATACTGATCAGTCAGTTTTGGCTAATTCCATAACCTCATCAGTAGGGACTGCTTGACTTGGCTGATTCCAGACTTAATTCTCTATCAATACATATGTATTCACCATAAAAATTTATGGATGATTTAGCAAATTGCTAATGTGTATATAGAAAATTAATAGAGACAGCAGTGTGCAAAAAGGAAAACTATAATTGTCATTAAATGTGACTAGGGTGTTAGAACACCTACATTACTAGAAATAGGAGCTAAAGAGCTCTCGTAGTTAAAGCACATAATTGTATACACATGTACTGATGAGGCTACAGAATTTGCCGAAACAGACAGATCAGTATAGAAAATTCTCGGCTGGTGCTTTTGGGTGATTACAGCTTTTTTCAGTACATATGTATAGAAGTATGTTTTAACTACAGCATTAGAGCTTTTTAGCTCTTATTTCTAGCAATGTAGGTGTTCTAACATCTTAATCATATTTAGTGACAATTATATAAATATATATATATATATATATCTATATATATATATATATATATATATATATATATATATATATATATATATCTTTTACTCTAATTACCATTCGGAACTTTGCTCGCACCAAACTGTGGTCTGTCCAGCATTCCGATCCATGGAAGGACTTGACATTACAAATGGCATAAATGTCGCGCTTGCGGATGATGACATAATCCAGCAAGTGCCAAACTTTGGACCTTGGATGCATCCATGTTGTTGTGTGATCACCTTTGTGCATAAAATGAGTGCTTGCGATGTAAAGTCCATGTTCTTCGCAAAGCTCCAGTAGCATGAGACCATTGCTATTCATTTTCCCTACTTCAAAACGTCCTAGAGAGTTCCTTGTTTGCCAGTCTGTTCCAACTCTAGCATTAAAATCCCCCAGTAGAATGACTTTATCAGAATTGGGGATTTTTCTAAGTATGGCTCTCAGCTGGGTATAAAAGATTGTTTTA
>NC_142947.1:30754134-30769134 GCF_046866305.1 Octopus bimaculoides | reverse complement strand
CTACCAACTCATGTACATCAACGGTTGCACATTGACTACTCCCAGCAAAGACTGAATGCCACATGTTCACCCACTAGTGAAAAGACATTTGAGCAAGATTGTTGCCAGTGCCGATGGACTGGCTCCTGTGCAGGTGGCACATAAAATATACCATTTCGAGCGTGGCCGTCACCAGTACCGCCTGACTGGCCCTCGTACCGGTGGCACGTGAAGCACCCACTACACTCTCAGAGTGGTTGGTGTTAGGAAGGGCATCCAGCTGTAGAAACTCTGCCAAATCAGATTGGAGTCTGGTGTTGCCTCCTGGTCCACCAGTCCTCAGTCAAATCGTCCAACCCATGCTAGCATGGAAAGCAGACGTTAAATGACGATGATGATATTATATACATACATACTTTTATATATATATATATATATATATATATATATATATATATATATATATATATATATATATATATATGTAGAAGGTTGAAAAGGAACACACGAGTTTATATATATATGGAAAAAAAGTCAAGGTAGAAAATGCTAAAAAATTTTATAAAAATATTTCAGTACCAGTTTCGGTCAAAGAGACTTTTTCAACTGTAAGTATGGAAAACAATTAAATTTTGGAAAAGTTAAATGAAAAGTATTTGAAGAGAGACAGAGACAGGCAGAAACAAGGAAAATGACCCTTGTATACTATGCAAATATTCTTTTAAAATACTTTTCATTTAACGTGAAGTATATTTGCCACTTAAATGCGGCTAACCACTAAGGGTGAATGCTACTGTAGCTTGTAGCAGCAGGAGAACATCTCCTCCAGCTGGCTATTGACACACTTTCTGTGCCCTATCAGTATTTGCAAAGGGAAGTCATCCTTCCCATCGTCAACCTGACATGATAAGCACGGACCCGGGTTTCTGGGTATTCTGGGTAGCATTCACCCTTACGGGTTAGCCGCATTTAAGTGGAAAATATACTTCACGTTGTCTTGCAGTTACTGTTTATACCTCGTTCAGAGATTTATTATGGCTTGTTTACACTTTTTCGAGATCAGTGAATTTTCATCACTCGAAAAAGGATATATGTATTTGAATTGGGACCCCTTCGCATCGAAGATCGGTGATTGTCGTGCGCTGACGAAGGGTAAATAACCAGAAACCCAGGTCCGTGCATATCACTCAGATCGACGACGGGAAGGATGACTTCCCTTTGCAAATACCGACAGGGCACAGAAAGTGTGTCAATAGCCAGCTGGAGGAGATGTTCTCCTGGGGCTACAAGCTACAGTAGCATTCGCCCTTAGGGGTTAGCCGCATTTAAGTGGCAAATATACTTCATGTTGTCGTGCAGCTACTGTTTATACCTCGTTCAGAGATTTATTATTACTTTTCATTTAATTTTTCCAAAATTTAATTGTTTTCCATACTTACAGTTGAAAAAAATCTCAATGACCGAAACCGGTACTGAAATGTTTTTTATAAAATGTTTTTAGCATTTTCTACCATGACTTTTTTTTCCATATATATATATATATATATATATATATAATGAAATAATTGAGATTCTGTTGAATTAGGTGCTTAAGTTGAAGCACCAAGTTAGTGCGGTACTATCCATACAACTCAAAGTAAGGTGAATAAAATTAAAATATATGTAGGTATGTGTATATGTATTTATAAATATATGAATAGATGTGATTATGTTAGTCAAAAGCATGCATATAATTATGTAATTAACATGCATGATTAACTGAAATGTGATAGTTTACACACTACATTTAAACTGATTAATTATCAATGTTAATTACATAATTATATAAATGATAATGCTTTTATTCCATTGAAACCTGTCAAAAATAATTACAGTATGAATCATAGAATTTATTCTTTCTACCCTTTTATCTCTTCTTTTTCTCTTTTATTTGTTTAGGTCATTAGAGTATGACCAAGCTGGGGCACAGGTTTTACACCAGAGTATCCCTTTCCTAAAAGGATGCTGTGACAGCAGCTAGGGGTCCTTCACACCTGGTAGTTATAGAAGATCACATTCATACAGATGTTAAATTTATTTCAACCATTTGAAGTATTTCAAATTTTCATTAGATGTTTTACAAATTTTCTGCACTTATGTGGTTTCACATACTGATGACAAACATTGCATTCCTTTTTCCTAGCAATTGATAATAAAGAAGTTTCAAGTATTTTAAAGTCTGCAATTTTAGCTAATCAAAAACTGCCAACATATCAAAAATCACTGGTGTCTGTTGTCATGATAACACATATTGTTTCTGTAGTAACAGAAAATGCCGAGTATCTGTATCCACGAGAAAAAGCACAAAGTTAGAAGCGGATACCCTTCCTCTTAGGAGTTCAATTTTGTTTTTATGTTGCTAGGTACAACAATTGATTCTATTGGGAATAAAGATTTACAGCAATCTGTGTCGAGCATACTCGCACAGTCCAGAGATACCAGGCTGCCACTTTCAGCATAGAACAGTGAACCACACACAACATTAAGTTTGTCAGCCTTCAAGACAGAACTGACACTCAAGAAGTAGAAAGTACTTGAGCCTGTGTTAGGTGTGGAAATAAACAGCATTGTGGCACTCATCCTTCTACAGTAGACTCATATCTCCATGAATTCATGTAGCAAAGTGTGACCTATTTGAAAAACTATTTGAATGTATTTTAAATACATAGCAAAAATTTGAGAATAAAAATTCTGTTTCCATTAAATCCTTTTCAAAAAGAATTCAATGTTCAGCATACAAAACCACATACATCAGTGTAGGAAATATGAAAAAAAGCTGGCAAAATTTGAAATACCTCAAGTGGTTGGAAGAAATTTAACAAGTTCCCTGAACTTTGTTAAGAACACACCCATATCTTTTACTCTTTTACTTGTTTCAGTGATTTGACTGCGGTTATGCTGGAGCACTGCCTTTAGTCGAGCAAATCGACCCTAGGAATTATTCTTTGTAAGCCTAGTACTTATTCTATCAGTATCTTTTGCCGAACCGCTAAGTTACGAGGATGTAAACACACCAGCATCAGTTGTTGGGTGGGGGGACAAACACAGACACACAAACATATATACATATACATATATATATATATATATATATATATATATATATATATATATATATATATATATATATATATATATATATATGACGGACTTCTTTCAGTTTCCATCTACCAAATCCATTCACAAGGCTTTGGTCAGCCCGAGGCTATAGTAGAAGACATTTGCCCAAGGTGCCACGAAGTGGAGACTGAACCCAGAACCATGTGGTTGGTAAGCAAGCTACTTACCACATAGCCACTCCTGCGCCTACATATGCAGAAAAAAAACATAATACACATAATCACAGTTATTTTGTGCAAATGCACGTGCTCAGTTTGTCTGTTTTCTTTACATACAATTAACAAGATACATAACTCTGTCTTAATTTTTTTTTTCTCAACGTACAGCACATGCGCAGATCAAACTAGTTTTGTCTCCATCTTCGTCAGCCAATTAAGTCACTCACTACAATTTACACATACTGCCATTAACATCATATGTCAAGTGGAAACAGAATATATGAAATCTCATTGTGGTAGTTCGACATTTAAAAGACACATTCCATACTTTGTAAACTTCAGTAGGATACATATATATATATATATATATATATAGCAAGAGAGAGAGAATACATAGACACACACACTACATACACACACTACATACACACACACACATACAACTCATACATGAATACATATAGATGTGTGTGTGTCTATGTAAGTGTATGCTTGTCTATTTACATAGTCCTAAATAAACCTGCGTATTTTAACTTCTATCATTTTAGGTTTTACACTTATCATTTTCTGAAAAATTATACAATTTCTCTTTGAATTACATTCTACTGTCTAATATACGTTTATGTGTATCAATGAGCCAAGAATAAAAACTTTTACATGGTAGCTACACCAGCTAGAAATAACAGGCACATGTTCCTCAAATCACACACTGCTGTCTTGCGTGTGTATGTGTATCTCAACAGCAATAACAATATTTACAAATAGAAACAACAGGTACATTTTCCTCAAATCACACACTGCTGTCTTATGTGTGTGTGTGTTTATCAATAATAATAATAGTATTTACAAATATATATATATATATATATATATATATATATATATATATATATATATACACACACATATATATCATCATCATCATCATCGTTTAACATCCGCTTTCCATGCTGGTATGGGTTGGATGGTTTGACTGAGGACTGGCAAGCCAGGTGGCTGCAGCAGGCTCCAATGTGATCAGGTAGAGTTTCTACAGCTGGATGCCCTTCCTAACACCAACCACTCCGAGAATGTAGTGGATACTTTTACATGCCACCGGCACAAGGGCCAGTTAGGCAGTACTGGCGATGGCCAAGCTCAAATGGTGTTTTTTAAGTGCCAGCTGCACATGATTTAGTCCAGCGCCAATGGTAGTTGTCCGTAGTTATCTTTTTTCTCATTGATTTTTAAAGAGATATTCACATCAGCAGGACAGCTGACCTCTGTGATGTCATAACTACTCTGCACATCCTCTGATAACTCTTGAATGGTGATTCAACAATTTCCCCTCACAGCTGTATGCACATCTGCAATGTTTTTCTCAGTTCTGCTGGTTGCAGGTATCCCAGAACGTTTGTCACTATTGACATTTTTTCGACCATCTTGGAAATGGAAATGTCTGAACCACTCATACACTTCTGTGTGGTTCATACACTCCTCTCCATACACTTTCTGCAACCTTGCGTAGGTCTTTGAGCAGGTATCACTATGACAACTTCCTCTGTCATGGTCAATGCGATGATGACACGCTACACACGTTCCTTCCAAGTGCTGCTGTAAACAGCAGAAGTAAGCTAGAACATTGAAACTAATTATTTGAAGTTGGTGGGGGATGGGGAGTTGAATGTAATTAAGGGAGAGTAATATCAGTGAATGGGAGGAGGAGAAGTGTGGGAAAACGGAAACTAAATGCAAAATGGGTGAATAATGGGAAGAAAGTCGCAAGAGTAAACCCTGAAGAAATTCTGAGATGAAACAATATGAGGAGCTTGCGCATGCATGTAGTGAAGATGGTGTTTCCCAGTTGCATAACGGGTACTTTTCAAAGTTACTACATCTCCCAATTATCTCCAATTTTTTTTTTTTTTAGATAAGCATCTTGTTCATCAAAGCTTTTGAAGATTCTTCTCTTCTCTGCTGTGCACAGACCACATTTTACTTTCAGTTTAGTAGGGATAAGAGCTTTCTAGGATGTCTCATTTAATTCTCCACTCTGAAACTTTTTAACTTCCAAATGTAGTTGGCCACTTTCATGGTGTTCTTTTTACCAATGTGTTTACAGAAGGATGTATGATTAAGTAATTTGTTTAAATTATTTGATTATTCAACCTGTGTAATGTATGTGTTTCTACTAAATTTAATTGTCTTTTGCTCCTATATTGCAAGATTTGTCTTGTGGACATGTATTAGGTTTCCTGTATTAATATCTTCAGTTTTGATACTAGATATGTGCAATGTTTTCCATGTTTGATGTGCAACTATAGCTAATTTTAAGATTGTATCTGTTAAAGATTTCTAGACAATCAGGAGGAAAATGCTTGTCAGTTAAAGTCTGTAGCTGTTTAGCTATTATGATGAGTAAAAAGTGAAATATAAACCTCTTTTCATTTGTAGGAAGCAAGGTGTGAGTTGTGTAGATACTTTTCTCTTTGAATTTACAAGTTAATAAGGTTTTATAGTATTAGGAGGCAACCTCAAATATTACCTTACTCAAGCAAAGATTGAACACCTTCTGCTAATATTGTAGATGGGATTCTTATACACTAATATGGTTTGCATGATCCTACATTAATACAGGAATTTTTCATTTGGCTTCCATGTATAACATTGAGGAAGTCTTAAGTCAACTTTGCCTTTCATCTTTTCAGGGTTGATGAAATAAATACCAGTTGAGCATTTACCCACTCACCCGAAATTGCTGGCCTTGTGCCAAAATTTGAAATCATTATTAATATTCTACTGATTGATGCAAGTTTTTGGCATTCCTAATGCAATTGTTAACACTATTTAGAACTATGCTAGCTAGTCCAACCTCACATTTAGCGGGACTGATTAACCTACATTTACAGTCAGACAAAATTTTTGGTCCCTAATAGTTATAAACATTTGGCAGCTAAAAATCTTACCCAATATTTATAGTTTAAACTTATTTGTGTTGGTGCATATTTCTCAGTAGTTTTGTTGAGGAACTTTTGTGGTGTCTTATCTAGGTTTCTACATTTATGCATGCCAAATATAAATTTAGACTAGTGAAATACAAACACAATTTTGTAACTGTTCCTTGTTGTCAGTTTGCAATACTTGTGTGGAAAGTTGTTGGTTTTGTAATGTCAAGAAGTGGTGAAAGCAGAAACACAATTTCAATATTTTCTGTGTGCATTGCTATTTCGTTGCCTTTCATATTATCAAACTAAACTATCAGTGAATATTGTATAACTAGTACATGCTCAACATGTCATCTCTGTAACTGGTTCGGCTCTCTATGCTACTGCTGTTAGTTCTAATCGACTGATTCTGCTGACACCTTGTACTCCAACTAAACTGTCCTAGGGATTTTAAATTATGTAATATTTATGTGTACAGGCACAGACATAGCTGTGGTTTGTCCCACTACATGGCGTCTTGGGCAAGTGTTTTCTACTTTATCCCCAGTCAACCAAATCTTTGTGAGTAGATTTTATAGATGGAAACTGAAAGAAGCTGGTCATAAATATATATACACTTGTGTACCCTTGTCTTGACATTATTGGATAGTTGTAAACAAACATCATTGTCATACAAGAAATGTTGTTCCTTTCCACTCTAGAGTACTGGGGTCAATTCATTCAACTAAAAAATTTAAGGCGGTGCTCCAGCATGGCCACAGTCTAATAACTGAAACAAGTTCTGGAAGCACTGTGTTCCACCCACACATAACAACTAAACTTTTCACACCCCTTACCCCAACAAACCAAACTACATCTCTTCCTCACATTTCCTTTCATGCACTATGCTTATCTCTCACTCCCCAATCCTGTCCTCACTGTATTATTGCTATCGCATAGTCCCCAAACCCCCTTTATATACCTAGGTTTTCACCAGTCACTGCATTCCCCACCCCAACACCCTGTGAAGTCTCTACTTCCTACTCACTTTTCTTTGGCAATATCCTGCTCCTTATATTATGACCTTCATACCTTGAGGGTTTGCTCTGGCACTTCACCACCACCTCTCTCTTGCTCTCCTCTTTGGCTGGGTAGCCATATACCTCTACAGCAGCACACCTGTTTCTGTCCTCATTTTTGATCACACTCTCTCTCTCGCTGGCCAGGTAACCATGTACCTCCTCTATAACAAGACAACTGTTTCTGTCTGTCACACTCTAACCTCCCATCATCTAGCATAAGATCACCTCCTCCAATGCCCCCTCCCCTCAAAAGTTTTTTGTCTTGCAAGTTACTTGGTGACCCTGCCTGTGTCGGTGCCACGTAAAAAGCACCCAGTCCATGCTGTAAAATGGTTGGCATTTGGAAGGGCATCCAGCTGTAAAAACCATGCCAAAATTGACCTTGCTTGTGCTGGTGCCACATAAAAAGCACTCAGTCCACTTTGTGGGGTGGTCAGTGTTAGGAAGGGCATCCAGCTGTAGAAACCATGCCAAAACAGACACACAAGTCTGGTGCAGTCTCCTGCCTTCCTGTCCAGCTCCTGTCCAACCATTCAACCTATGTCAGCATGGAAACCAGATGTTAAATGATGATGATGATATATATATACATACATATTATTTAAAAGTTTGATTCAGTTCCATGTGACTTCAAGTTTTGTGGAGACCCTAAGAGGAGCCTTTTTCTTTCATGCTTTGGTTTGAATCCAAAGCATGAGACAAGCTCCTGTTAGGAGCCGGTTAAACTTGAAGTCTCACACAACAGAAGCAAACTGTAACTCCTACTAAATGTGTTGAATACCTTTTTCTTGTTTATCCACTCTCTCCTCTATATACATATATAAAGCATGTCTTTTACTTTGTTTGCCAGTATTTCTTACAAGAGAAAATGTGACATCAATTATCAGGAATAATTGAATTTACTAATATAAACCAGTTTTTATAGATACCATAACAAACTGTATTTGTCAATATAATTATTCCACTCAAATTGAGAATCTAAACTCAACCCCACACAATTTGCATAATAAACAATTGAGATTCTTTTACTACATAAATTCTTATAAACATACCTATCCAATCCTCCTCAATACCCCCACACATCCAATACAAACTAAGTAGGTTATTTGATGTGCAGTAAATGGCTCAGAGATTAACAGGTAGGTTTACAGAGTATTTTAGTGATGCCCAACTGAACACCTCGTGACAAGCTGCCTCTCATTTGAGCTGTGGACCCTTCCTTCTCCCATGTCCAATGCAAATCATAAATAATCTTCCAGTTCAGAAACTGTCAGCTAAATGAATTAAATCTGACTCAATTTTCTCTAATTATCTACATTCATACTTAACTAAAAACATTTCATAATTACCAACTACTTCCCTTAACATTCACTCTCCCAGAGAGAGAAACTTTCCTTTCTGCCTCACCTGTAATTCTTCTTCTGAGACGACATCTTTCTCTGAAAAGGACAGTTAATTTTTTTCTTCATCCAATGTGAAGCTGATGCATTATCATGTCATCTCCATTAATCCTTTATCTGATATATATTAATCATGTCTGTATTTATTATAGTTACAAGGGAACTTTGTACAGTATGACGGTGTGGATGCTTTATTGGCTGCATTAAATACTCCCACTTCAGGATTGAAGCTTTTGAATATTCCGGTAGGTCTGTCAAATTATGAATGGCTATTTTACTCTGTATACTGTATGTTGTTAAATATAGATACATACCAAGTATTATTCAGAGAGCTCACTTCAGGGAAAAGACCACAGGGATAATGTATTTTCTTGGGTACTCAATTTTTGTCATTCCTAACACTTAAAATATATTTAACACAGACATAGAAATATATTTGGGAGGAAGAAGCAGTGTAGACTATTTAACCAGACTCCATAATGTCATGGTTGGCTTTGACACAATTAGAACTCAGAATACAGACAGTTGAAACTAAACATTGCCAAGTATTCAGTTTAATGCTTTGCTGTTTCTAGTACCTGTACCAGGAAAATAACATTTTCCTCTACACCACAGCAAACCTTGGATGTCACAACCAATAATCTTCCAGTTTAACACTCCCAACTACATGCCTGAGCACCTTTAAGGGAGTCTACTTTGTCACAAGTATTCGGACTAGGTCTCCAATCTTAGAACTTCCTTGGAGGTTCTGTGAAAAAGTAATGGGAACTGTCTTTCTTACTCAAAGTCAACTAGAAAAGTACAGTATTCTTTCTCCTTGCAGAATGTGTCTATCAATAAAGAACAAGAAGTTAGAGTGAAAAAACTAAAAGAGAAGAAAGATATTGAGATTATTTACCATCCTTGGGTTTCAGGAAGAGATTTCAAATTTGGAAAATAGCATTTATAATAAAGTCTAAATTCCACTATAATTTTGTTCCTGCCCTTGTGACACACACACTACATAAACAATATTCATTAGGGTAAATGAATTTTCCACTTGTTTCAATAGCAATAATTCCCATTGATTGATTGATTAATTGAACTACCTGGAAGTGAATGAGTATTCCCAAGGCAGAATCAGAATGACAGTGTCTGGTAAAGATATGTCTTTGAACTACAGGTGCAGTCCATCTGATAACTTCACATTTTATGCCTACTCAGTTTTACCCATAAGGTTTAAGATGACCCAGCACTATAATAAAAGCTGTCCAAGATGCTACACAGTCGGATTCAAATCTAGGATGTTCTGGCTGCGAAACAAACTTCTGAATCACTTGGCCATGCCTGCCACCGTGATATTACTTATATAACACACCATATACATCTTGTGTTAACTCTATGTAACGGACTTCCAGTTTGTAAACTAGTTGCATACTCTCTTTAACCAGGTCCACCCTTGCTATCTCCTAATCCCAGACTCAATACTTAACCCAATCCTTTCTTCTCAGGACAGCTACCTACTGGAATACACCAGGGCAGAATTCTGGTTTAAGAATCCCATGTAATCCCTCAAAACTTTTTAGAGATTTGGGAATTTTCAGAAAACTTTTGAAAATGTGTTCTACACACAGGAATTCATACGATTATGAACAAAATTTTCTATTTTAGAATTTTTAACCCTGCCCCATCCCAAAACATTCCTAAAAGTTTTACTTTTTTGAATTTTTTTTTTTAAAGTCATAGCTTAAAATACGGAAAGTCTGAATTTTTTGCCTAAATCCCAGAAACAGACCACCATTGGGTGCATCATCATTCCATTAAATGTATTTAATATTGAAGAACATCAATACGTCAGAGTGACAAAAAAAAAAATGAGGAAGGTCATCAGGTGATCATGAGATGTACTAAAAATAACAGCCAAATTGCCCTTAAATGAAACAAAAAAATTTTTTTTTTGCATGATATTATGAATTCCCATATGTAGAACACAAATTCACAAACATTTTTCAGAAAACTCCAAAAAATAAAGTTGAGGTGTTATATGGCGTGCTTAAAGCAGAATTCCACCTACATGTCTGTTTTTCCTACAGACCTGACTAACCTACAATAACCTAAAGAGGAGCCTCTATATGGTTGATCAACTTACTAGAAATAGCAGCCAAATTTCCTACCTATCACACCAATTACTTGATCTTTCAGCAATAACAGAGGATTTTCATCATTTTCACATTATTACCAATTTTAACCTCTTTACAACTACAAGACACTTAGCCATGTCATCTTAAAATGGCAATATACTGGACTACGTAATTTCTGATATATAACATAAGAGGACATTCATGGGTTAGAATACCTTTGATCAGGTCTGTTTGGTCAGATCTGACCTGGAGCAAAACAGCTACAACCACCTTTATATAAGAGAAAAAAGAAAGGGGGTATGGAATTTTCTCATGCTCAAGAACCTTCTCAGAGATGTAGATGCAAAAGATGTTTATGACTGTTTAATTTAAACTGAGTGCCTGTAGTATAGTTGCTAAGTACATACACTAAGACATTTACAAGGTCTAGGTTCAATTCCTACCTAGCATGATAACTGAATTTTTTTTTCAAATATCCAGCAAATTTCTGCCCACACTTCAGAAAAAAATGTAAATTTTCTTTGAACAAATCCAAAAATCCAAGTATAAGGTTGAACAATTTTTACAATTCTCAAAAATATTTGAATTATTATCATTATTATTAGCTGCTACACAACCAAAATCTGAATTTTTGGATTCATCAATGCCAAGCATTTGTGGCATTAACAGTTGATACTTCCACTACCAAATGCAACATCACTCACAATTCCAGCTAAACAAGTCCTGTTTAGCTATAATCAACTAAAAATTTCCTCATTCATTTCTTGTTTTTACCCATTAGGTAATGTCCATATCATTGAAAATAATGTTTTGTTTTCTTTTGTGACCTTTTTAAATGGGCAAAATAAATGATTTAGATTTTAAAATGCTATATTTTATTGTCAAATATATCACTGTACCCATTGAATATGGAAATGAAAAGACCAACTCAGCCAAATTTTCATAGTAAATATATGTACATCATCCATCGTCATCATCGCTTAATGTCTGTTTTCCATGCCGGAGAGCTGTCCAGGCTCCAATTATCTGTTCTGGCATGGTTTCTATGGCTGGATGTCCTGCCTAATGTCAACCACTTCAGAGTGATGTTGGGTGCTTTTTATGTGCCACTAGCATGGGTGCATTTGCATAGTAACAGCACAGAGTGAAAAGACAAGTTTGTTTCTTGGAGTGTATTTTTTTTTGAGTGCCAGGATATGAAAGAAAAAGACTTCAGTTGGCCCCAGGCCACATCATCTGATATTTTCTAAGACAAGTGTGCAAATTGAAGATTTGGTTGCTATTTCCATCAGGTCAAGTAACCATGTAAAAATCTCTTTATTGGAATATGGGAATTATGAACAGTAATGAGACCAATCTTTGCAGCTGTAAATAAATGATATTAAGAGGAATTCCAAGGTGCTACCTTGCTTCAATTCTAATCAAAAGCAAACTTCAGCCTGCTGACATGACCCCTAATATTCCCTCAAGATTTTCTCAAAGGACTCACCTGATGCATGATAAAATGCACACGTCTAGTAAAAAGAGGCTTAAGAACTTTGAAAACACAGTTATCTCAGTTTACACCATTACCAAATATTTCTTTTTAATCCACTGATGTATGAAGTTAACAAAAATGCTGAGCAAACAAAACCATAATTCAAATAATCACCGAACTGTTTGTATTACATATAAACAAACATTCCAGTTCTGTATACTTCTAACACAAAGCTGTACAAGCACTGTTTTTGTATGCAAAATAAAATACACACGAACACATATTTATTTATTTGAAGCTGAAACTTCCAATCTTCACTAAGTTGTAAATGCATATATATTTCTTGTTTAATATGATCCTGGATATGAAACTGCTGAAACAGATGATAGATTTTGGGAGAGCCATTCTGCTGATGGATCTCTCTCTCTCTCTTTCACACACACACAAGTTGTATTATTAGTTGCTTTGTCAAAGTATTTTACCACACAACTTGATTTTTCAATGAGTTCTCTGCCATGGTCTTTTTGAGTGTCTGGTATTTATAATTTGTTGGTGGTGAGTGCAAGAGGGAAGAACGTGCATGTTAGTGTTTGTTGTATTCATGTATGTCTGTAGTTATTGGGGTAGTATTGTAGTATCTTCATGGTAATGAGCATCCATGTGTATATGAGTGAGTTTACACAAACACACACTATAGTTCATCATTCATCACACAGACTCACTCCAATTGTAACGACACATACATACATACATACATACAAGAAATACACATATACATATATAAACCAAACACCTGTAAAAACACAGGCATGGAGAACTCATTTAAAAAGCTGACATATAAGCTGGTAACAAAGTATTAAACTACAAATAATGTGTTTATTTGCAGAATGACAACATATACTACAATACTAATACATACATATTTGTTACATTTCATATGTTCAATAGCGTCTTTGCACAGCTAAACACCAAACAACAAAGGAGACTACCTTCAAAATAACACAAAAAAATTCCATAAATCACAACCTACAATCTTAAAAAAAAGTACATGTTGAATAGTGTAGTCCTAAATAGACTGTATCTGAAACAGAAAGATGGATTGGTCATTGATGGAATGTCACTGATCATAGGTTTGCTCAACCACATGTTAATCAATAACAACACATGTGCATATTTATATTTTATAAATGAAAACCAAAGCATCTTAAAAAATAAATATTTCTTATTTTGAGAACATTAGATTAAATATTAAAGTTTACTAGTTGTTTGGGAAAAGTGTAGGTATGTGCCTATGTGTATCTGTGTGTATGTATATGTGTGTGTGTGTGTATATATATATATATATATATATATATATTTATCTGTGTGAATGTGTGCATACATGTTAGTATGTATGTGTGTGCATGTGTAAACATCAGTACATCAGTCTGGTGAACTATCAAATAAACCTCTTAGATGCCATACATCTTCTTTGTGTTCTGCCAGCAATGTTTCAGTACCACATCAATAAGGACATCCTTTAGTTGGGCCACTTCAAATGCAACAGCAACAGCAAAACCTGGATGAGAGAATTTCATGTATCCCCGTGGCACCTGTCAAAAACAAAAACAACAACAACTGCTGTTAAATGGGAAGACTCAATAGCATTAATAACCCTTTCTACTATACGCACAAGACCTGAAATTTTGGTGGAGAGGACTAGTCGATTACATCGACCCCAAAAGATGAAAAGCAAAGTCAATCTCAGTGACATTTGAACTCAGAACATGAAGATGGACAAAATACCACTAAGCATTTCGTCTGGCATGCTAACAACTCTGCCAGCTTACCCACTTCTCAATAGCATTAATAACAATGACATGATGGGAACATCAATGTAATCCTTTAATCTGCTCAATATAGCAAGTGGATGTTCCCTCAACAAATCCTCTACTGCTTGTAATAGGCCACATGAGTCAGTAAAGAAGCTTTTAAATTGATCTGTCCAATTTAGTACACAAACCTCTATAAAATAGGGACCATTTGAATCTGTATGGAAGGTTCTATGTAATCATATGACCTGATACAGTAACTAAGTGTTCTTCTCAATAAATACTACTGTTTTTGAAATAGAGACCACATGATCCATAGGATAATATATATGTACACAAAATATGGGGGGTTTAGTTCACAGGTGATCTAAACGACTAGGTACGCTAGGTAAGTGCTGTAATGGATTACCAGGGCTCCAAGGTTATAGCCAAGACAGTAGTTATGGAGCCATTGTAGATTTCCGATATAGCGGATATATAATTGTTAAAGAGAACAAACGTTAAGGCAAGACATCTCAAGTCATATGCATTATTATTATTATTATTATCATTGGAAAAAAATTCGAAGTCTTATAGCTGATTCTGGGATATCCCAGAGTATGGAGACAAACAGGGAAAATGAAAAGGGTATAGATTAATGAAATGATGACAGAGGACAGGATAGAAGGAATAAGGAAGTGAAGAAAGGGAAGGAAAAAAAGACATAAAAGTTCACAGTTCAACTTTCCAGTCGTGCAGAAGTCCGTCCCTAAGTCCTTAGGTGCAATCCTGTGTAAATTCATGCAGGTTAAAGTCCTGATAGTGTAAATATCCAGAAATAGATGCGAACATATCAACCTTCAATAACAGAATGGTAGCAGAGGTGGCTTTTACATGGTAAAAAGAAAGAAAGAAATAAATAGAAAGAGAGG